>NW_028319438.1:1632500-1850000 GCF_062004578.1 Staurois parvus
GAGTACTGATCTATACCCCGAGACTACTGATCTATACCCCGAGAATACTGATCTATACACTGAGAGTACTGATCTATACACTGAGAGTACTGATCTATACCTTGAGAGTACTGATCTATACCTTGAGAGTACTGATCTATACCCCGAGAGTACTGATCTATACCCTGAGAGTACTGATCTATTCCCTGAGAGTCCTGATCTATACCCCGAGAGTACTGATCTATACACTGAGAATACTGATCTATACACTGAGATTACTGATCTATACCCCGAGAGTACTGATCTATACACTGAGAGTACTGATCTATACCCTGAGAGTACTGATCTATACCCTGAGAGTACTGATCTATACGCTGAGAATACTGATCTTTACCCTGAGAGTACTGATCTATACACTGAGAATACTGATCTATACCCCGAGAGTACTGATCTATACCTCGAGAGTACTGATCTATACACTGAGAATACTTAACTATACCCTGAGAGTACTGATCTATACCCTGAGAGTATTGATCTATACGCTGAGAATACTGATCTATACCCTGAGAATACTGATCTATACCCTGAAAGTACTGATCATTACCCGAGAGTACTGATCTATACCCCAAGAGTACTGATCTATACACTGAGAATACTGATCTATACCCTGAGAATACTGATCTATACCCTGAGAGTACTGATCTATACCCAGAGTGTACTCATCTATACATTGAGAATACTGATCTATACCCTGAGAGTACTTATCTGTACCCCAAGAGTACTGATCTATATCTCAAGAGTGTTTATGTAGCTATATGTAGGACCCTCCTAGGGGGAGCTAGACCCTAATGGTTAGACAGGAGCTGAATAGCAGCTCATGTGAAAAAGCCAGAGGGGTCAAATTGTGGTCAGGGCTGAGAGACCCCGCAGGTCAACTCTTCTAGTATTTCCCCCTTCTCTGAGGCTTTCAGAGGAGGGCCTTAGAGGCAGAGGGTGGATCTGGGGAGTGGTTGGCTGCACTCTTGAGGGACCTCGGCCAGTCTCCAACAGAAGTCTTGGCAAGGGGCTGGGACTCCCAGGAGTGCGGAGAGTTAAGAGGAAGATGTGAGGCTGGAGGAAGAAGGCTGCTAGGAGGCCAGTGGGATGGGGCCTGCCTACAAGCCTAGAGCTGGAAAGGAGGAAAAGGTGGGACTCACTGGCCTCCTGAGAGAGGACCATCTGTATGGCAGGGATGGAGCAGCACAGCTGAAAGGCCTTGAAGCAGCAGCCACCTCACAAGTGGTACAGAAGAGGATCTGAATGAGTACACCTGCACCCCCTGGGTGGATAGGGGAAGCAGCACTCTGGTGGGAAACCAGATTAGTCCCCTACTAGTGACTGTTCACCCATTTAAAGGGACAGGAATCAGATCCCCTGCTCAGGAAAAGTCTCCAGATTGCTGGGTGAAGAGGAGAATTTCATGCCTGGCTGTGCAAGACTATAGGAGGACCCAATTCTCTTAGCAACCCCCAAGGGGTAGTGCTACATATACATTGAGAGTGCTCATCTGTACAACAAAAGTACTGATCTTTATCTCAAAAGTACTGATCTATACCTTGAGAGTACTGATCTATACCCCGAAAGTGCTCATTTCTACCCCAAGAGTACTGATCTATACCTTGAGAGTACTGATCTATACCTTGAGAGTACTGATCTATACATTGAGGGATCCAATATATATTTTTGCTCAGAGCTTGAATTCAAGTCATATGCATTGCCTGCAAGGGGATGTTTTTTTTTTAGAAATCATTAAAGTAGAACTAAATGTTGATAATAACAACAGCAACTTCACCCAATAGTGGAACCACCTTTTTTAAATTATCCCATTAAATACAGTAAATACAACGGCTTTTGTTTTGTCCCTTAAAGTGCAAGTTCACCCCCCCGTCCCCTCTTCACTTACCTCTGATTCATAGTATAACTGTCCATAGCCATGATATATACTCACCAACCTCTTTATTAGGTACACCTGTTCAACTGCTTGGTAACACAAACTGCTGCAACTCAATGAATTTAGACATCTGGACGTGGTGAAGACGACTTGCTGAAGTTCAAACTGAGCATCAGAATGGGGAAGAAAGGAGATTTAAGTGACTTTGAATGTGGCATGGTTGTTGGTGCCAGATGGGCTGGTCTGAGTATTTCAAAAACTGCTGATCTACTGGGATTTTCATGCACAACCATCTCTAAGGTTTACAGAGAATGGTCCGAAAAAGAGAAAATATCCCATGAGCGGCAGTTGTGTGGACAAAAATGCCTTGTTGATATCAGAGGTCAGAGGAGAATGGGCAGACTGGCTGTAGATGATAGAAAGTCAACAGTAACTCAAATAACCACTCGTTACAACCAAGGTACGCAGAATACCATCTCTGAGCACACAACACGTCCAACCTTGAAGCAGATGGGCTACAGCAGCAGAAGACCACACCGGGTGCCACTCCTGTCAGCTAATAACAGGAAATGGAGGCTACAATTCGCACAGGTTCAGCAGCCAAGCAACTTGCTGAAAATAGATCAACTGTTGGAGCAATTGTTAGAAAATGGAAGAGGCTAAAGATGACTGTCAGTCTCTCTCGGACTGGTGCTCCATGCAAGATCTCACCTCGTGGGGTATCACTGATGATAAGAAAGGTGAGGAATCAGCCCAGAACTACAAGGGAGGAGCTGGTCAATGACATTAAGAGAGCTGGGACCACAGTTTCAAAGGTCACTGTCGGTAGAACACTACGCCGTCATGGTTTCAAATCATGCATTGCACAGAAGGTTCCCCTGCTCAAGTCATCACATGTCCAGGCCCGTCTGAAGTTTGCCAATGACCATCTGGATGATCCAGAGGAGGCATGGGAGAAAGTCATGTGGTCAGATGAGACCAAAGTAGAACTTTTTGGTCTAAACTTCACTCGTCGTGTTTGGAGGAAAAAGAAGGATGAGTTGCATCCCAAGAACACCATCCCTACTGTGAAGCATGGGGGTGGTAACATCATGCTTTGGGGGTGCTTTTCTGCAAAGGGGACAGGACGACTGCACTGTATTAAGGAGAGGATGAATGGGGCCATTTATTGTGAGATTTTGAGCAACAACCTCCTTCCTTTAGTCAGGGCATTGAAGATGAGTCATGGCTGGGTCTTCCAACATGACAACGACCCGAAGCACACAGCCAGGATAACCAAGGAGTGGCTCCGTAAGAAGCATATCGAGGTTCTGGAGTGGCCTAGCCAGTCTCCAGACCTAAATCCAATAGAACATCTTTGAAGGGAGCTGAAACTCTGTGTTGCTCAGCGACAGCCCCGAAACCTGACAGATCTAGAGGAGATCTGTGTGGAGGAGTGGGCCAAAATCCCTGTTGCAGTGCAAACCTGGCCAAGGACTACAGGAAACGTTTGACCTCTGTAATTGCAAACAAAGGCTTCTGTACCAAATATTAACACTGATTTTCTCAGGTGTTCAAATACTTCTGTTCAGCAGTGCAAGACAAATACATTCTTTACAAATCATACAATGTGATTTCCTGAATTTTTTTTTATAATTCTGTCTCTCAGAGTGGGAATGCCCCTACAATGTGAATGTCAGACCCCTCCATGATTTCTAAGTGGGAGAACTTGCAAAATCGCAGGGTGTTCAAATACTTCTGTTCCTCACTGTACATAGCCATTATATAGCCACACATATCCAAAATAGTAAGGATATTACATAGCCAATACAACTATAAAATAGCTATATATAGCCAACATAGCCATGATATAGACTTACATAGCTAACAAGGTTAACATAGCCCTGATATAGACTTACATAGCCAACAAGGCCAACATAGCCATGATATAGACTTACATAGCCAACAAGGCCAACATAGCCATGATATAGACTTACATAGCCAACAAGGTTAACATAGCCCTGATATAGACTTACATAGCCAAAAAGGCCAACATAGCCATGATATAGACTTACATAGCCAACAAGGCCAACATAGGCATGATATAGACTTACATAGCCAACAAGGTCAACGTAGCCCTGATATAAACTTACATAGCCAAAAAGGTAAACATAGCCCTGATATAGACTTACATAGCCAGCAAGGCCAACATAGCCATGATATAGACTTACATAGCCAAAAAAGGTAAACATAGCCCTGATATAGACTTACATAGCCAGCAAGGCCAACATAGCCATGATATAGACTTACATAGCCAGAAAGGCCAACATAGCCCTGATATAGACTTACATAGCCAACAAGGCCAACATAGCCCTGATATAGACTTACATAGCCAACAAGGCCAACATAGCCATGATATAGACTTACATAGCCAGCAAGGCCAACATTATATAGCCACACATATCCAAAATAGTAAGGATATTACATAGCCAACACAACTATAAAATAGCTACAGTTGTGACCAAAATTATTCAACCCCCAATGCTGTAAAGGGGTTTAGGGACTATAGTGTACATTTGGAATTGTATTCAGAATCAAATCCTACAAGGACGTTGTAACTACCCAAATGCAACTAAAATGACATCAATTGTTTATGTAATACAGTAGTAAATGGTTCTTATGTGGTTTCTTCATTGCCACAATTATTCAACCCCTTAAAGACTACCACTCTGAAGAACAGAGGTTCATACAGGTGCTTTCCATCAGGTATTGAAAACACCTGTGGATGTCACCGAGCAGCAATCAAGCATAATAAGCACCAATTAGGCAGCTTTAAAATGACTGTGATACTCAGCTCCTTCTAGACATTTACTGGTGTGGTTACAAACATGGTGAAGGCAAGAGAATGGTCCAGGAAGACAAGAGAAGAGGTGATTTCTCTTCACAGGAAGGGCAATGGCTATAAGAAGATTGCAAAGATGTTAAACATACCAAGAGACACCTTAGGAAGCATCATTCGCAAATTCAAGGCAAAGGGCACTGTTGAAACGCTACCTGGTCGTGGCAGAAAGAAGATGCTGACTTCGACTGCTGTGCGCTACCTGAAGCGTAGAGTGGAGAGAAGTCCCCGTGTGACTGCTGAGGAACTGAGAAAAGATTTGTCAGATGTGGGTACAGAAGTTTCAGCCCAGACAATAAGACGCACACTGCGTAATGAAGGCCTCCGTGCCAGAACTCCCAGGCGTACCCCCTTGCTGTCTCCAAAGAATAAGAAGAGTCGACTGCAGTATGCCAAAAGCCATGTGGACAAACCACAAAAGTTGTGGGATAGTGTTCTGTGGACTGATGAAACAAAATTAGAACTGTTTGGGCCCATGGATCAACGCTATGTTTGGAGGAGGAAGAACAAGGCCTATGATGAAAAGAACACCTTGCCTACTGTGAAGCATGGTGGAGGGTCAATCATGCTTTGGGGCTGTTTTGCTTCTGCAGGTACAGGGAAGCTTCAGCGTGTGCAAGGTACCATGAATTCTCTTCAGTACCAGGAGATATTGGATGGAAACGTGATGCAGTCCGTCACACACCTGAGGCTTGGGAGACGTTGGACCTTTCAACAGGACAATGATCCCAAGCATACCTCCAAGTCCACTAGAGCATGGTTGCAGAGGAAAGGCTGGAACATTTTGGAGTGGCCATCGCAGTCACCAGACTTAAATCCGATTGAGAACCTCTGGTGGGACTTAAAGAAAGCAGTTGCAGTGCGCAAGCCTAAGAATGTGACTGAACTGGAGGCCTTTGCCCATGAAGAATGGGCGAAGATACCCGTAGATCGCTGCAAGACACTTGTGTCAAGCTATGCTTCACGTTTAAAAGCTGTTATAACTGTAAAAGGATGCTGTACTAAGTACTAAGATTGAATGTCACTTGGGGGTTGAATAAAACTGATAATGCTGTGAGCACAGAAAAGACATTTGTGGTTATTTCATTATAACTGTTATGTTATATTTGTCTGACCTACAAGTGCCTCTTTAATGTAAATGTAAGCAAGATGACTGAATGATCAAAAGCAATGTCAAACTGGCCAAAACACTCAATTTCAGTGGGGGTTGAATAATTTTGGTCACAACTGTATATATAGCCAACATAGCCATGATATAGACTTACATAGCCAACAAGGTTAACATAGCCATGATATAGACTTACATAGCCAACAAGGCCAACATAGCCCTGATATAGACTTACATAGCCAACAAGGCCAACATTGCCCTGATATAGACTTACATAGCCAACAAGGGCAACATAGCCATGATATAGACTTACATAGCCAACAAGGCCAACATAGCCCTGATATAGACTTACATAGCCAGCAAGGCCAACATAGCCATGATATAGACTTACATAGCCAACAAGGCCAACATAGCCCTGATATAGACTTACATAGCCAGCAAGGCCAACATTATATAGCCACACATATCCAAAATAGTAAGGATATTACATAGCCAACACAACTATAAAATAGCTATATATAGCCAACATAGCCATGACATAGACTTACATAGCCAACAAGGTCAACATAGCCCTGATATAGACTTACATAGCCAACAAGGCCAACATAGCCCTGATATAGACTTACATAGCCAGCAAGGCCAACATAGCCATGATATAGACTTACATAGCCAACAAGGCCAACATAGCCCTGATATAGACTTACATAGCCAGCAAGGCCAACATTATATAGCCACACATATCCAAAATAGTAAGGATATTACATAGCCAACACAACTATAAAATAGCTATATATAGCCAACATAGCCATGACATAGACTTACATAGCCAACAAGGTCAACATAGCCCTGATATAGACTTACATAGCCAACAAGGCCAACATAGCCCTGATATAGACTTACATAGCCAACAAGGCCAACATAGCCATGATATAGACCTACATAGCCAACAAGGCCAACATAGCCATGATATAGACTTACATAGCCAACAAGGCCAACATAGCCCTGATATAGACCTACATAGCCAACAAGGCCAACATAGCCATGATATAGACTTACATAGCCAACAAGGCCAACATAGCCAGAATATAGACATAGAGTACATAGCCAACAAAACCATGATAAAGCCATACATAGTCAGCATAACCATAATATAACTAACATAGCCATGATATAGACTCACATAGCAACATAGCCATAACATAGTCGCACATAGACAACATAGCTGTAATATAGACGTACCGAGCCAACATAGCAATAATTCACCCATAAGCAGGAAATAATAGGCGGTGCGGTTTATAAATGTGAAGTAAGTCATTCTCTGTACAGAATGGTTTTCATACTTAGTTGCTGATGTTGTTTTTATATCTCTTCCATATAATGTAACGCTGGATTCTTTATCATTTTGCACTTATTGACCCTTTGAGTAAATTCTATTTCCAGTGGCCCCAGTTGGCTCTCAGTTCTTTATTTATCCAGTGTGAATTGTCCTATTCCCTCTTAGCAGGTTACAGCTTGCCATCAGAATATATATATATACACACACTGCTCAAAAAAATGAAAGGAACACTTTTGAAAGCAAATCAGATCTCGATGGGGAAAAATCTCATGCTGCATATCTGTACTGCTATGGACTGGGTAATGTGTTAGGATCGTTTGATGGAAATTAAAATGATCGACCTACAGAGGACTGAATTCACAGCCCCCCCCCCCCGAAAATCAAAGTGAAAAAATGATGCAGCAGGCTAGTCCATTTCGCTGAAATTTCATTGCAGCAACTCAGAATGGTCCTCAGTAGTTTGTATGGCCCCCACGTGCTTGTATGCATGCCTGACAACGTCGAGGCATGCTCCTAATGTGACTACAGAGGTATTTTGGGGTATTTCCTCCCAGATCTGGACCAGGGTATCACTGAGCTCCTGGACAGTCTGAGGTGCAACTTGGCGATGTCGGAAGGACAGAACCATGATATCCCAGAGGTGTTCTATTGGATTTAGGTCAGGCGAGATTGGGGGCCATTCAATAGTATCAATTCCTTCATCCTCCAGGAACTGCCTGCATACTCTCACCACATGAGGCCAGGCATTGTCGGCCAGCAGGAGGAACCCAGGACCCACTGCACCAGGAGGAACCCAGGACCCACTGCACCAGGAGGAACCCAGGACCCACTGCACCAGTGTGGTCTAATGGCAGTCAGGGTACCATTGTCTAGCCTGTAGAGGTCTGTGCATCCCTCCATGGATATGCCTCCTCAGACCATCACTGACCCCCCACCACGGTCATGCTGAACGAAGTTACAGGCAGCATAACGTTCTCCACGGTTTCTCCAGACCCTTTCACGTCTGTCACATGTGCTCAGGGTGAACCTGCTCTCATCTGTGAAAAGCACAGGGCGCCAGTGGTGGACCTGCCAATTCTGGTGTTCAATGGCAAATGCTGATTGAGCTCTATGGTGCCGGGCAGTGAGCACAGGGCCCACTAGAGGATGTCGGGCCCTCAGGCCACCCTGATGAAGTCTGTTTCTGATTGTTTGGTCAGAGACATTCATACCAGTGGCCTGCTGGAGGTAATTTTGTAGGGCTCTGGCAGGGCTCATCCTGTTCCTCCTTGTACAAAGGAGCAGATACTGCTGAGGGGTTAAGGACCTTCTACGGCCCTGTCCAGCTCTCCTAGAGGAACTGCCTGTCTCCTGGAATCTCCTCCATGCTATTGAGACTGTACTGGGAGACACAGCAAACCTTCTGGCAATGGCACGCATTGATGTGCCATCCTGGAGGAGTTAGACTGCCTGTGCAACCTCTGTAGGGTCCAGGTATGGCCTCATGCTACCAGTAATGACACTGACCCTAGCCAAATGCAAAACTAGAGAAAAACAGACAGAAAAGATGAGTAGGGAAACAAATGTCAGTGGCCTTCACCTGTAAAACCATTCCTGTTTTGGGGGTCATCTCATTGTTCTCATCTAGTGCACCTGTTGTTAATTTCATTAACACCAAAGCAACTGAAAATGATTAACAACCCCCTCTGCTACTTACCTGACCAGATCAATATCCCAGGAGTTTAAGTGACTTGATGCTAGACTTGGATTAAAAAGCGTCCTTGTGATTTTTTTTTAGTAGTATATATATATATACATATTCTTTCAGCTGATCCCCAGCACAGTCGGTATATGCTGTAAATATCTTTTTGTTTAATTCCAGCTCTCCTCACCCACGTTGTCACGCTCTATTCCTCTGTAACTATCACTGTTCTCTTCCCACTCTTTCCCTGCCCACTCACCTCTGAGCAGCAGCAACTCCATTTTACCATTTATATTTCCTCGCTATACCTTAAAGCTGAATTCCAGACATAAAAACATGTATTTAAATATATTTCCTAATAAGTCCAAAGGATATAAATCCACTCTGTGTGCACCAAAGGCCTTTTGCAATCCCAGATACTACCTTATAAAAAGCAGCAGTGACATCATCACTCTGCTGTAGATAGCCTGTGCAGAGAGTGGAGCAGTGAGAGGGGCCCAGCAGGTTCCACCATCTGCAAGCTGCCCGCAGAAAACTACAGAAGTGGATGGAGACTGCTATTCGCATGGACTGGTCATCCCAGCCACAAGAATCTACTGATTCTTGCTTCTGGAATCTGGGGTATACTCTAAATTCATACTGCCGCACAGGGGCGGATTGACAACTCATGGGGCCCCGACGCAATTGGGGATCATGGGGTCCATGTGTCCTTGCCCACAGTCAAAACACACCCAAAAAAGCCTATAAAAGGTACCAGGGGCATTTTATGGGGCCCCCTACTGACCCCGCAGCGTGGGTGTACTCACTGTTTTCGTGCAGTTAACCCGTGGTTTCCCATAGACTTTCTATTAGATTTCTAAACTCAGCGTCTAGACTCATCCACCTCACCAACCGCTCCACATCTGCCACCCCCCTCTGCCAATCCCTTCATTGGCTCCCGATTGCCCAACGCATCAAATTCAAACTGCTAACTCTGACCTACAAAGCCATTCACAATGCCGCCCCAAACTACATAACTGACCTGATACCCAAATACTACCCTACCCGTGCCCTCCGCTCCTCACAGGACCTCCTACTCTCTAGCTCCCTGGTCTCCTCCTCCCACGCCCAATTGCAGGACTTCTCCAGGACTTCCCTCATCCTCTGGAACTCCCTACCCCAATCCATCAGACTGTCGCCTACCCTCCTCACCTTCAGGCGCACCCTGAAAACCCATCTCTTCAGGGAAGCCTACCCCAACCTCACCTAACACCCGACCTCACCCAACAACTAACCTCCTCCACTCCTCCCACCACTCCATCCCCCACAGCCATCTCCTCCTGTGCCACCTTCCCCTCCCTCCTAGATTGTAAGCTCGAAAGAGCAGGGCCCTCGAACCCCTCGTGTATTGTATTGTTCCTGTCTTGTCTCATGTTCTGTCCCACTTGCTACTGTACAGCGCTGAGCATACCCTTTGGCGCTATATAAATACTGTATAATAATAAAAATAATTGAGCATTTTTGGTGAGTTTTCTGAAAATACACCAAAGAAGCAGCATGCGGGACTTTTGCTTTCAGAAAACGCACCAAAAACGCACGGTCTAATAAAAAGTCTATGGAAAACCATGGGTTAACTACGCAAAAACCTTGGGCTAAAACGCAGCACCGCAGTGTGAAATGGCTGTAAGAGTGAGGAGGAAAGTTTGGTGGTAACGTTGGGGTTAAGGGTTCTGGCTAGGCTCAGGTTAGGGTTAGGTCTAAGCAATAACTGAAGATCGGGGCTCGGCATTTGGTCAAAATTAAGATTAATTTTGTGCTACTCTTTTGGGTGCGATAAATAAGTTGTTGCTGCAACTGATGTGCAAAAACAACCGCGCCAGAAAGTAACGTACTGTGCTAACTAGCATTGACAGGAGATTGTTATTTGTCTGCTTGTGATGCCCGGGGGCACAATCCATCTGACCAGCTTTCAGCATAGAAAGGATTATTGAGGATTTGACACATTATTATACAAATGCTCCTCCGCTGACCCTGACAAATGTCCTGGTACAGCTGCCAAACGCGGTCTTGTTTTCTCTCAATGAGACCTGATACGTACAGCGCCGGCATTTACCAGTCAAATCCTGCAAGATCGCTGTCTGGTCACGAGACACGGAAAACCCCTGGAAATGATGATAGCATGAAAAGAAAAACAAAGTAGTAGTAAATGATGTACAGGAAAATAAAAGCATACAGGTTTATTCAGTACAATGTGAAGAGCAATAAGGGTTTTCAAGATATGACAGGCCAAACAAAAAAGTTAGATATCTCCCCTTAGAGAAGTGGTCACTTTCTGAGATACAGGAGGCTTCAACTGTGGGCCCTGACATCACCAAAGAGCTGCACATCGTGTTCCATAAATGT
Organism: Staurois parvus; assembly: GCF_062004578.1. Taxonomy (NCBI): domain Eukaryota; kingdom Metazoa; phylum Chordata; class Amphibia; order Anura; family Ranidae; genus Staurois; species Staurois parvus. The sequence continues at coordinate 1,643,795 of NW_028319438.1, forward strand.
TGACATGCAATAGGAGATGGTCATAGACTGTAGATATTATATAGGGGATGGTCATAGACATTGGACATTCTATAGGAGATGGTCATAGACTTTGGACATTCTATAGGAGATGGTCATAGACTGTAGATATGCTATAGGGGATGGTCATAGACGTTGGACATTCTATAGGAGATGGTCATAGACGTTGGACATTTTATAGGAGATGGTCATAGACTGTGGACATTCTAAAGGAGATGGTCATAGATTGTGGATATTCTATAGGAGATGGTCATAGACTTTGGACATTCTATAGGAGATGGTCATAGACTTTGGAAATTCTATAGGAGATGGTCATAGAATGTAGATATTCTATAGGAGATGGTCATAGACTGTAGATATTCTATAGGAGATGGTCATAGACTGTAGATATTCTATAGGAGATGGTCATAGACTGTGGATATTCTTTGGAGATGGTCATAGACTGTAGATATTCTATAGGAGATGGTCATAAACTGTGGATATTCTTTGGAGATGGTCATAGCTTGTGGATATTCTATAGGAGATGGTCTTAGACTTTGGACATTCTATAGGAGATGGTCATAGACTGTGGATATTCTATAGGAGATGGTCATAGACTGTGGATATTCTATAGGAGATGGTCATAGACTTTGGACATTCTATAGGAGATGGTCAGAGACTAAGGAGATGGACATGCAATAGGACATGCTATAGGAGAAGGTTAGAGACTAGAGACTGAGGACATGATACAGGAGATAGTCAGAGACTGTTGACATGCAATAGGTGATGGTCAAAGACTGAACATGTTATACGGGATGGTCAGAGACTGTTACCATGCCACCATAGGAGATGGTCATAGACTGAGACATGCTATAGTAGATGTTCAGAGACTGCGGATATGCTACAGGGGATGGTTAGAGACTGTAGACATGCTATAAGAGATGGTCAGAGACCGTGGACATGCCACCATAGGAGATGATCAGAGACTGTGGACATGCTATAGCAGATGGTCAGAGACTGCAGACATGCTACAGAGGATAGCCAGAGACTGTGGACATGCTATAAGAGATGGTCAGAGTCTGTGGACATGCTATAGGAGATAGTGAGAGACTGTGGACATGCTATAGGAGATGGTCATAGACTGTGGACATACTATAGGAGAAGGTTAGAGACTGAGGACATGCTACAGGAGATATTTAGAGACTGTGGACATGCTATAGGAGATGGTCATAGACTGTGGACATACTATAGGAGAAGGTCAGAGACTGAGGACATGCTACAGGAGATACTTAGAGACTGTGGACATGCTATAGAAGATGGCCAAAGACTGGACATGTTATAGGGGATGGTCAGAGACTATGGACATGCCACCATAGGAGATGGTCATAGACTGAGGACATGCTATAGTAGATGTTCAGAGACTCTGGACATGCTACAGGGGATGGTCAGAGACTGTAGACATGCTATAAGAGATGGTCAGAGACTGTGAACATGCTATAGGAGATGGTCAGAGACTGGGGATATGTTATAGGAGATGGTCAGAGACTGTGCACATGCCACCATAGGTGATGGTTGGAGACTGTGAATATGCTACCATAGGAGATGGTCTGAGACTGTGGAAATGCTACAGGAGATGGTCAGAGACTGTGAAATGCCACCATAGGAGATGGTTAGAAACTGTGAATATTCTAAAAGTACAGTTGGAGACTGGAGACAAAGTGCAAGAGATAGAGTCTTGGGTAAGGTTATCAGACTTTCAAAATGAAATCCAGGGACACCCTACTGACCATGTTCACTTTTAACTGTCCCAAATCATGCCCCTATTTGTAGCCACACCCACAAAATCACACCCCCATGTTTAAAATCCTTAAATAGTTTGCCAGAAGCTTTCAAAATAAGAGGCATTAAGCCATGCACATTTGATTAGGAGAGTTGCTTCGAAGGTATCAAGAAGAAAAAGTGTAAATTGCACCAGTGGTTCCATTTTAGATTAGTACCTGCACAGAGCAACAGATGGGTTGGCGTTTTTGCATTACAATGTGTACACTACAGTGCTGGGTGGTTGGGGACTGGGTACGCATGTTTTTTGGGGACAGAAACCTCAAAACCAGACTGTTTCCAGGAAACAGGGATGTATGGTTACCATAGTCTGAGCACAGGTTAAAATAGACTACTGGAGATCACTGCCATTGCAGTCCCTTTATAAATCAATTACCCCATTACTGAAAGGAACATTGATTTGTAAAATTTTCACATTTTGCTGGGGTCTGAGGTCCTTAAAACAAGTATCAAAGGGCCACAAGTTGGACAGTAGGACCTTAAGGGGTAACAAAACCTTTGAACAAAGTTCTCTGAAGGTTCCCTTACTTTATTTATCTTCGCTTAATGAGCACATCTAACTTATCCACCCCCTTCTCATCTACATACTTGCCTAGTCTGGTCGAGTCCCACCATGATGTCTAACTTTGTCCAGGCCTCTTCTTCCCACCGTTTGTGTCTGCACAGAAGAATCCCATAGTCTTCAATGATGCCTTCAACTAAAGTGGGGGATGCTCAACAGATGGATCCACGCAAGACAAGGGTTGATTAAGATGTTCTAGTGTGACCTTTTCAATGCTGCCAAAGCTTGTATCCTTTTGAGATGGTAGAACCCATCTTCCCCCCCAAAAGCTTTGTGGCTCAACAAAGTGGAGAAGAGCTGGAGGGAGGAGGGATATCATCCTTTCCTCTGAAATCAAACTTGAAACTTACCACAAAACATGCTTTTATTGGTTGATTTCACATTTTCATACAAGAACAAGGCTCTGATGAGTCATAATTCATGAACTTGGATACCCTCCTTCATTGCAGGCTCGAGAACACCCTTAAGCAGGCCATAGACGGGTTGAACATCGGCTGATTTAAAGAAAAAAAAAAGAAAAATCGGTCCTTCGATTGGCCGACGTTACCACCAACGTTAAAAAAAACGGCCGATTTTCAACCCGTCTATGGCCGGCATTATACAGAAACAGAGACAGGGGAGCACACCATACAATGTGACAGCAATACAAATACATTATTTGGATTACAATGTTTTTATTTGGATACAAATGGATAGATTTGTTGCAACCGCAAGACTTTTCCATATAAAATATAATAGTGGACTGGACTTCCATTTCTTAGGAAGGATTCAGGTTCTTCTTCTTCTTTTTCTTCTTCTTCTTTTTTCTTCTTCTTTTTATTCTTCTTCTTCTTGCAGGTCACGGCTCATGCGCAGATTTTTTATCGGTAGAACGATCGGCCGATTTGCCCATCATTGCCAGGAAAATCAGACGATCGTCAAAATCGGCCATGAATTTTCCAACATGACCAATAAAAAATTGTGCAAAAACCCGGAAAAACGGCTGACCAATTAACCCACTAACGGTGCAAAAATCAACCGATTTTTTTTTGGCCGAAAAATTTTCGACACGTCTATGGCCAGCATTAGCCCCAAGTACACCTACTGTCCTTCATTTTTATCTTCTGTATATCCTTGCCTTCTCTTGTTTCCTGTGCTTTTCCGTTCCAAACCCCTTTTTCATCCTGCATTCTATGGGGGTTATTTACTATATCTGAAGAGTGCAAAATTTGGTGCAACTCTGAACAGAAACCAATCAGCTTCCAGGTTTTATCGCCTAAGATTAATTGAACAAGCCGAAGTTGGAAGCTGATTGTCTACCATGCAGAGCTGCACCAAATTCTGAGTGCACCAGTTTTAGTAAATCTTTCCCTATGCTTTGGACCTTATGGTTGCTACCAGGGGCGGACTGACCATTTGGAAACTCGGGCACTGCCTGAGGGCCCGGGGTCAGTAGGGGGCCCCATGAGATGCCCCTGGTACCTTTTTCATAGGCTTTTTTGAGTTTGGGCAAGGACACAGGGGCCCCATGATCCCCTATTGCCCGGGGGACCCATGAGTTGTCAGTCCGCCCCTGGTTGCTACACCCCGTCTTTGTTTCCCTACAAGCCAAAAATACCTCAAGATTATAGTATTGATAATTTCCCCATTAAATAAATGCATAATTGAAGTATATTTCTCAGCTTCTGCTTACACAAATCTTATATGAACTCTCAGAATACTACCTAAGGCTTCAAGGAGAAGTATGGCCAAAGCTATTTTGGCCATGCTTCTCCTGTGGGTCACAGGAGTGCACTTAGTTCGGCACTCTTGTGACTCATATTCAGCAGACAGTGGGCTAAAGCCCCTGTCATACATCTGTTCTGGCACTGCAGGGATCCTGACTTTAATGTCGGGATCCACCCAAATACCTGGTGATCAGTGTAGCCCCATCAGTGTGGCCAATAGTGCCCATCAGTGCTGGTAATCAGTGCCACCTATCAGTGCCAGCCATCAGTGCTACCCATCAGCGCCACCTAACAGTGTCCATCAGTGCCACCTAACAGTGCCCATCAGTGCTGCCTAACAGTGCCCATCAGTGCCACCTAACAGTACCTATTAGTGCTGCCCATCTGTGCCACCTATCAGTGCAGCCTCATCAGTGCCCATCGGTGACTCCTCATCAGTGCCCATCAGTGCAGCCTATCAGTGCCCATCAGTGAAGGAGAAAAATTGCTTATTTTATACTTTTATAAGTTTTTTTTAAACTTTATAACAGAAACTAAGAAAAACCTTTTTTTCAACATTTTTGGTCTTTTTTAATTTGTTTAGCATAAAATAAAAACCCCAGTGCTGATCAAATAATACAAAAGAAAGCTCTATTTGTCTCAAATAAATCACAAAAATGTAGTTTGGGTACAGTGTTGCATGACCGCGCAATTGTCATTCAAATTATGAGTGCGCTGAAAGTTGAAAATTGGTCTGGGTAGGAAGGGGATAAAAGTGCCCGGTAAGCAAGTGGTTAAAAGGTGCACACAAGCGCCATCCAGATGATGTCTTAGGTGGGATTTGAACCCTGGATCCAGATCTGGGGGGGCTGACCATGAACTGGTAACTGACCACCTTGCTGCCAGTACAAAGGGGTTAATTTTTAACCTTTTTTTTTTTCTCCAGTGTTTTTTTTTTGTTCATTGTGCGTGCTGCTTCTGGTGGAAGCTCACATACGACCAAAGTGGCGTGGGGGGGGGGGGGGGGGGATTAAGGGTGACCTTATTTTTGTTTTGCCACTTCAGAAAGTGTCTCAGTTTGCTTGCAGCGGCTACAGATGGAGGTCATGCTACAAGTGTTCCCTATTACCTTGCTTCTGACAGGTGAGACTATCTGGGGGGAGTTTTTTGTTTTTTAGAATCTGGGGTATCACTTACAGGGGTGCCTCTACCTGAATCATATGTTTTTGTTTTTTTTTGTTGAAAGCTGGCAAGTTGAATTGTTTTCTTAAATTACAGGGTCACTCCACCCAAAAGTGATACATTAACTATAGACAGAGACAAGCAAGATGAGTCCACTTGATGGTTTTCATTGGGGAGGGGGATTGCATACAGTATATCTGATATGTGCCATTTTCTGTGTTAAAGGGGATCTGCCATGAGAGAGATATGGGGATGCCATCCTTCGTAAAATACTAGTTGCCTGGCACTGGTTCTGATCCACTACTGCGCCTGTTACGTACGGTGCTCTCTTTCCTTCAAGAGTCCAGAGTAGCACCTCTGGCTGCAAGTGCACACTGACTCTAGTAGTCTCTAGTTGGTCCCACAGTCACTGATGCAGAAGCCAAGCAACTGTCATTTTTTTTAAAGGAGGTTAGCCAAATACAGTGGTACCTTGATCTAGGAGTTTAATTTGTTCCGTGGCTGAGCTCATATCTCAATTTGCTTGCACATCAAATTTTCCCCATTGAAAATACTTAAAATGCCCTTAATTTGTTCCAACCCTCAAAATGCCACCCCATTTTTTTATGTTTCATGCTTGGCCAAGTCCTTTACTCACATACCTTGTTCGTGTTTCTCGATAAATTCACGCTTTAATTCAATGGACATCATCCTCCTCTGCTCAGCATTGTCACTAGCACTTACTTTCTTGGGAGACATGGTTACAAGAAAGTTAAAGAAGGAATTCGCACAAAACACGAAGCACAAAGCAAGAAACCATGAGCACAACGAATCACAGTGTTTACTCTACGAGGTGAACACGTGAAGAGAACGAGAGAGCGTGTTGGAGGCTGGGGTATGCTGTGGCGTCACTGCTCACTACGCCATCTAGCAGCGGTGTCTCGAGCTCGTACCTTAATTTTTTGCTCGCGTAACAAAGCAAAAAATCGGCCGAGTGACGACTCATACCTCGGAAAACTCATTAATTCACATTAATTCACTCGTAAGGTCAAGGTACCACTGTATGGCCATTCTCCATGCTCTGTATAGGAACCCCTTCTTTTCAGCAAGTTTTTACTTTTTGAAGACTAGTATTTTGTCATACCACAAATGGATAGTGAATGGTGTGTTGTGTTCCTCTTGTGTTAAAGAACCTGACTAATGAGGGTTCTTTGTGATGAGGGCATGGCTATTTATTTACTATTTGATTTATATGAATCTGTGTCATTTTCAAAGAGTAGAAATCAGGGATGAGCTAAATTGAAGGGTTTAATTTTCTTAAAATTTTAATTTCCCCGGGCTCCCCCACCTCCATATTTGGTGGACCTGTCCCATAGTACAATGCTTCTGGGCTGACGTGTACAAGAGCATCTCAATTTTAATGGCTACTGGACTGCCTCTGATTCCTCTCTCAGCCCTACTGAACATACGACCCTACAGCTTAGCACGGGTTTGACACATATTTCTTCAGGTGACCACAGCTGCCAAGCAAACCATTTCGAAAGCCTGGAAGATTAGCTCTCCACATTGTGGAAACTAAAAGCAGTCACTAAGGCTATGATCCATGCTAAATTGGAGGCTCGAATACTACAGCAAATTATGGCAACCATGGGTGCTCCACTTTCTTCCCCCTCAATTTGATGACACCCTCCAATTGCTGTGACCTCTCCTTGTGCTTTTCCCTCGAACCTGATATTGCCCTCTTAAAGGCAAGACTATGGGCAGGTATGGTCTCCCCACCTCTACCCTTCTTGCCCCCACTTTCCTTCCCCCTGTATTTTTCTATTACTCTTTTCTATCCCTATTGCTTTTTCACTTTGCCTAGCCAAGACTCTGCGAATACAGAGTGTAAGCCACGCCGACTTTTCTACTATGAGGTGTCCATGGGATCTGAGATCCCTGGACCAAGACATTTCTCCCACTGTTCTTCGACCAACGCTTATTGGATCTTTAATGGTCACTAGGAGCACCCAACAACATTTACTGCCAAACACCCTTGCCCAGCCAACCCCTCCCCTTCCCACCTTTATCCTCCATTTTTCCCTAACCTTTTGTTTTTCTTCTTCTCTTCTTGACTTCCTCCTTTTCTTGACATTCTTTCAGTTCTTCAATTAATTATTTTAACAACATGAGATACAGTAGGTGAGCCTTCTCTTGGGCCTTCTGATGCTGAGTTCAAAGTGTTCTGAATACTTCCAGCTTGTCATCATTGCAGTTACTCTATACATTACTGTGCCCTTGATGATAATTGCTCTAAATGTCTCAAACATTTGTAATTGCCTTAGCATTTGTAGATTTCTCTCCTGCCTTGGTCTGTCATGAATGCTCTGTGCTTTAAACTTGGAGACCTAATTGGGGCAGACTGACAACTCATGGGGCCCCCGGGCAATAAGAGATAATGGGGCCCCCTGTGTCTCCACCTACACTAAAGCCAAAGCCACACCCACACAACACTCCGCCAACATATTGCAGCTCAGCTGCATAGAAAGGTCATTAAAAATAATTTTAAAAATAATAAAACGTTGTGGGGTCCCCCCTCCATTCATACCAAGCCCTTCGGGTCTAGTATGGGTTTTGAGGGGAACCCCCATGCCAAATTAAGAAAAAATGGTGTTGGGGTCCCCCCCCAAGATCCATACCAGACCCTTATCCGAGCCTGCAGCCTGGCAGGTCAGGAAAGGGGGGGGATGAGCGAGTGCCCCCCTTCCTGAACCATGCCAGGTCACATGCCCTCAACATGGGGGGAGTTTTTGGCCTGTGGTTGTGGGAGTCTGCGGGCAAGGGGTTTATCAAATCTGGAAGCCCCCTTTAGCAAGCGGGCTCCCAGATCCCGGCCCCCACCCTATGTGAATGAGTATGGGGTACGTGGTACTGCTACCCATTCAGAAAAAAAAGTGTAGTGTGAAAAAAGACATAAGACAATCTTTGAGAAGTCCTTTATTAAAAGAAGAAAAATAAGAGAATGTCCCCCGGAGTAGATCCAACGTCAATCACGATGCGCACCGCCGCTGCTACCCGAAAAAAAAAAAAAAAAGGAGGCTCCGCTCCCGATGCCGGCTCCCGGCCATCTGCTTGCTCCGCCCGTCTCCCTTAAATATGTAAGGGGTGGGGCCACCCAGTGACATCACGTGTGTGGCCCCACCTCCTTGTGACATCATTGACCCAGCATGCCCCGGTTGATGACACTACAAGGGGCAGGGTCATATATGGGTGTCCCCGGGTGGCCCCGCTCCTTACATATTTAAGAACTGTCAAGCCAGCGGAGCAGGCAGACAGCCAGGAGCCAGCATTGGGAAACTCAGATGCAGTAAGATACCACTTAGTGAATTGTGCCCAGTGAGCCTCTCACTGGGCCCCCTACTGACCCCGGGCCCTCAGGGAATGCCTGAATGGTCAGTCCACCCCTGGACCTAATAAAAATTATTGCACAAGATTCAATCAAACCAGAAACCAGGACACACACAGACAGACAAGCCCAATGATCAGGCACAGACTTAATGTTATCAGTCTATTTAAGTACTTTGTATTTGGAAAGGTGTGTCAGTACTCTCTCCATATTGCAGATCAGGTCTTGCTATCAGGTGGTTCAGGCTTGGTGCTGGTTATTACAGTATAAAATAAGCAATTTACCAAACAGCATTACGAAAACATCCAGTAAGATACAAAACCATAAGTATGGATATAGAAATGGTACCAGTATTGGTTGTTCTTGATAGGTGTAGCTTAAAGTGACTTGAAGTGGCCCACAGATCATAGGACCTTGAGAGCTACTGACTTACTATACAAGTAAACCAAAATAATCTTCTTCTGCATTTCTTTCCAGGTTTTGTGACACCATGGAATGTCACACAGGTACCAGAGTTTCTGCCTGCTCAAGAGCAAACTCCGCTAATCCTTAAATGCACCTTTGACAATAGATCTCCAAAGCCTACTGCCGTTACCTTCTGGTGGTTCTGGAATAATGTCAGTGCCTATGGTTTCACATCAAAACAGGGCAACAAGGAGAGCAACATAACTGAACTTGAGGACCCCAGAGTGAGCCTGGAAACAGATTGGGAAGGGACCAGCAATTTGACAATAAGGAATTCGATACCTGGAGACAATGGACTGTACATATGCTTGGTGATCATACACACACCTCTCCCCATAACCACAGGAAAGGGAAAAGGGACACAGGTTTTTGTGCTGAAGAATCCAGAGAAAGGTGGGTACCATTGAAGGAAGCTGTCAGGGAATGAATATGGGAACTCTGTACATGCTGTGGGGAACTTTAGGTGTCACAAACATCCTTGCTTCATGGCTTAGTGGAACCCAGATGATGAGCAAACTATGCAGCCACTGCAATCTGAACTGCAAATCTGCCCAGTTCTTTCAGGTCATTGACTTACTAAATTGAGATGCAAGGATAAATAACAACTGTAATTGTCAGCTCCCATGTACTATATCTATCCTGACAGATTACCTTTAAAATGCAACATCAACTTTCAGGTCTGAGCTTACTTTACCCTAAAACCCCATATGCAGTACTGATAAATCACACTGCAGTTTCCTCAGCCCTACACAACTTCTATGATATTAGCTATGACTAATTTCAAACAATGTCTAACTTCTACAAGACCTTTAATGCTGGTTTGGGGTACCGTATATAGAATTAAGACACAATAATGCCATGACCTCTGTAGGCTGTGTTCAGCCACCAAGGCCACTTCTAAATTGATATAAGTTAATAGAGACCTATCTTTGCCATTTTTTTCACTACAGAAGGTTAGTTGGACATTATTTGTGGGGCATCACGGCTGATAATACCAAAATACATGCATGCATACCAGCCGTCCCTGCTTGGTTTGCTCCCACTCCAGCACTCAATTATGTCCTCTGTCCTTGGAAGAAGTCAGGTAACCACAAGTGGTTTGGAGGGCTAACATTTCATCACAGGATTGGATCCCTAATGTTTTGTGGGGTGTGAAGAATTGGTCTCTAGTCATTTTTAGTATGAACCCATGGGAGAAAGGAATTCCTGCATAGGAAACCCAAAGACCAAACGCAGAATCCGATTCCTATTTACAATCAATGCAGAAGAGTAACTTTAAGCTAGACCGGCACTCTGTATTCTTCTGAATGTAAAGCAGTTGCAGCACACAAAGTTCCTGGATGAGCTCTGGATGAGCCATGCCATGTCTAAGCTTGAACCCAGCTTCTCCAGATATTCTTTCAGTAGACACAATGCCTCCCTGGTCTTCCTCTCCAAGTTCCAGCTTCATTTTTCCTGGATAGTCCCTTTGGCAAGGCAGTTCAAGCTTTCAGGCCCCAAACTCAGGCCTTTCTTCTCAAAGCACATGTCCTTCCCAAGCAACAATCCAGGGAGGTCAGTGAATAACTGCACACACATCCTCCTCAGACACCGCCTGGAAGGCAAGGGATCTTTCGGAATATTTTTACTCTTCCCAGCATATACAACGGGTGAGACACTTCCTTTTGGTTGGCTTGGAAGATATAATTATTTATAACTCAGAATTATTGAAACAAATTGAATGGCAATTTTTAATGTAAGTGATACATACGAGAGTGGGTAAAAAAACATTTTAAAATCAATTTTAATTTTTTTAAATTTAAAATAAATTTAAAATTAAAAATACTGTGCTTCTGATACATGGCTATAAGTTTATAGAAAAAAATACACAGTTGTAACAAAATAATTATTTTTTTATCTACTCTAAAACAGAAATGTAATAGGAAAATACAGATGCTGCCATTAATGGTGGCATATCCTTACTTTTCACCAGTGCTTAGTTCCCTTGCGGTCTTGAAGGTCACTAATCATGAACACGTGTGCAGATAAGTCCTGACTTGACTCTGACTTTTCTAATCTGCATATTTGTTTTAGATCAGCAACTTATAAAATATGGAAGCCAAAGACTCTGACTTCTTGTCCAGATAAGTGAGTAATTGAACTCACAAGTGCTGTTTTGGTGGAAGGGAGAGAAGTTCCCAAAGATGCACTCCAAAATCTTGTAGAAATCCTTCTCAGAAGGGTTGAAGCTGTTATAGCCACAATGAGTTGGAAGAACTCCAAACAAATGCCTATGGTTTATATAGGTGTAATGGTCAGTTATCTACACACGTTTGGCCATAATTGTACCTGGGTAGTATATTTGTGTTCTAGATCTAGGCACGGTACCACTTTTTTATTTTCTATTTATTTACCACTCCCACGTTTTGTCACTTTTTCTGTTCTTATGTGTGTGTTTTTTTCACGGATGGAGGGTGTGGGTCCTCGGGCCTTACCTGAAGTCTAGGGGGAGGATGTGTGGCCATACGGTTCCTTCCTCCCCTGATCCCTAGGGGGTTTTCTCTTCGGGAGAACCCCCTCGCCTAGTACTGGATGTCCGGCTTCGGCTGGGCATAAGGAACGGTGGTCCACCAGGCCTTTTGGCCAGGAGGACCAAATGGGAACCTTGTCCCTGTCAGGAGCTTCGTGCCCCGGGGGATCAGGCGAACGGTCCAACCCTTTCGGGGGTAGGACAAACACACCCCTAAGTGCACTTTTTCGTGTGGTGTTCGCACTTGCACTTTTTTTGTGATCACTTACGGGTTTTTCGTTGTAGTTTGCACGTTTGCGGACTTAAAAAAAAAAAAAAAAAAAAAAATTTGTGTTCTAGATCGCTTCTTGGCCTTTTGGCTAAGATCAAGTGTAGTATCTGTTCTTATCAGTGTCCAGTGGGGGTGCTCCTGGCCATTCTAGCTTTGCGGGGATGGCTGTTGTATAGTACCCCTGCTGGTATGATGGGGGTCTGGAAGGCTAGTACCGGGGGAACAGAAACCGGCATGCCCACACGTAGCTGGGACCTGGGAGTAATTCCCCCGAGGAGACCGGAAGGACCCAGTACCTCCTGATTTGAACGGATCTACCTTGTCTGGCCAGGGGTTGGGAAGGCAGAGAGTCCGCAAACCAGTGCCCCCTGAGTAGTCGCCTCAGGGGTGCCACTAGTAACACCTGGGTGTGGGACCCCACTGTGTGAAGATGGCACATGGTCACTGTATTTTCAACTTTTTATGCACAGCGCCCTTAGGACCAGGCCTTATGGCTAGGATCAGGGCAATTTTTGCTACAGGCCTCAGGGCCTGGTCTGTGCACAATTTGGCACAACCACTTTTTTATTTATTTAATTTAACACCTCCCACATCTTGTCACTTTTTTCTTTACTTATGTGTGTGTTTTCACAGGATGGAGGGTGTGGGTCCTCGGGCCTACCCTGAAGTCTAGGGGGAGGATGTGTGGCCTTTTGGTTCCTTCCTCCCCTGTCCCTAGGGGGTTTTCTCTCCGGGAGAGCCCCCTGACCAAGTACTGGGTGTCTGGCTTCGGCTGGACACAAGGAACGGTGGTCCACCAGGCCTTTTGGCCAGGAGGACCAAATGGGAACCTTGTCCCCGTCAGGAGCTTCGTGCCTCGGGGGATCAGGGTAGTGGTCCAGCCCCTTTCGGGGTAGGACAAAGCACACCCCTAAGTGCACTTTTTCGTGTGGTGTTTTGCATTTGCACTTTTTTTGTGATTCACTTACGGGTTTTTTCGTTATAGTTGCACGTTTGTGGACTTAAAATAAATAAATAAATAAATAAATTTGTGTTCTAGATCATAAAGCTGATTTGTAAAAACGAGCAAAAACCAAACTGTTGGCCATAGTACTAGATAACCCATTTTTTTCAAAAGGAATGTTTGTTCAGCAACGGTCCCCCCACCCATGAAAAATGCACTTTGCAGTGTGCTTTTGACTAATACACCTGCAGACTATTTGGCTGACCTTGGGACTCCTTTAGTTGCATCATGTTGCTTTGAAAACTCACATGTGCAACTGCTAATTGGAACACCTCTTTGATGGCTTTCACCTACTGCTAATTGGAAGTCGACTTCATAAGACTCAGATTTATGACTGTGTCTGTTATTGTGATTTATTTACTTTGTAGCCTTTTCACGTGATGCTTTTCACTCCTTTCAAGTTTAGTGCTAATCGGTTATATTTAGACATTTCAGCAACTTCTCATTTCTAGCTCAGCACTTCCTGGCTTAGCATGAAACGCGTACATTTCTTTTATAGCTATCTAGTATATGTATGTTTTGATTGTATATTCGATTTAATTAAAATATTACATTAATGTGATTTTTTTTTAGACTTCTATAAGCATTCTAGCTACTTTATATGGCCAAATGTATATGGACAACCCTCCAGATTATTAAATATTATTGTTTCCATTGAAGAGTATTGTTAATGCTACAGAATACAAAGATATTTTAAACAATTGTATGTTCCCAATCTTGTTGCAACAGTTTAGGGAAGGGCCTTTTCTGTTCCAGCATGACGGTGCCCCTGTGTAAAAAAACAACTCCATAAAGACATGGTTTGACCAGTTTTGTGTGGCGGAACTCTGGTGGTCTGCACAGAGCCCTGGCTTCAGCCCTACTGGACACCTTTGGGTTTATTTAGAATGCTGATTGCAGCCCAGGTCTTGCCCAGATATGTAAGTGCCTGACATCACAAATGCTCTATTGGTAAAACTGGCAGAAATCCCCACAGACACTGTCAGGAACCGCCTGGCAGTGTCTCTAGCAGCCCACAGCACGGATTTCCTCAGGGCGCGGGGTTTAAGTCCCAGCCTGCTATTCACCAGGGCCCCTGATGGTGGGGATGGACTTGGTGCAGACTGGAACCAGGTCGCGACGCCCGAGTGCGTCCGGCTGTGGTAGAGAGCACCGGCAGGGGACTGCGGGCATGGAGTCTGATGGGAAGAGGCAGGCAGACTTACCAGTAGTGATCCGTGCGGGATGGATGGATGGATCGTCTGGGTAACTGAAGGCGTAGTCAGGCGGACCAGGTCAGCAATGTGCGGGCAGCGAGGTACCAGAGGAGCAGGCAGAGAATGGTCGAGGTCACAAGCCGGGTTCAGTAACTAGCGGACAGCGCGGTACAAAGGGTCAGGCAGAAGGATGGTCAGGCAAGCCAGGGGTTAAGCAGGATACAATCAAGGTCAGGTACAATGCAGAGGTCGGCAACGGAGTAACACAGGATCAGGTACAGGAACACAGGAACAACGACCAAACGGCAATTTGACATACCTCTATCCCCGTTTAAATAGCCTGCGCTGTCATTGGTGCCAGGCGCGCGTCCGTGATCGCGAGTGCGCATGCGCGGCCGTCGCGATCGCCCAGGTCCCGCTGCCCGCTGATTGGACTGCATTGGTGTCCTGCGCATGCGCCGCCCGGCGTATCGCGGCAGGGACACCGATCCCTGACAGACACATTTCAAAATCTTGTGGAAATAGATTCCAGATGGGTTGAGGCTGTTATAGCTACAAGGTGTTGCTATAATTACTAATATATTACTATAACTAATCCCCATGGTTTTGGAATGGGATGTCAAATAAGTTCGTAAGGTGTGATGGTCAGGTGCCAACACATGTTTGATCATATTTTTCAAATGAAAAATGAATCTTGATTGTTTTTTTAATGACCTTATCAATTTGTACTAATTTCCAGTTTTGATGATCATTATGGCCTGATGAGATGCTGGCAGCTTTCGATCCATATACACAATTTTAAAGTAGACCTAGAATTTTAGGTCTACTGTCCCAAGATGCTGCCTAGCACCTACAACAGCCATTCGGTGTCTGCTTCACACAATCTATCTTCAACCAGATAAAAAAAAACGGAGATGACTTAAATTTCAACCTAACCCTTATTATACAGTAGTTTCTAACCCTAAACCTCCTAACCTTCTACCTAACCAATAACTCCCAACCCTAACCCCATCTGTCACCCCAACTTCAAACCAACCCCTTATCCTTAGATCTCAACGAAACTACTATATCTCAGCCTAACTGCTAAATTTCAACTTAGCTCTCGTCCCAAACAAAATCCTCAACCCTGCTCCTACCTGTAAACTCAAATGCTGATTCTTCATCCTTCTTCAACCTAGCCTCTTACCCTCATTAGATAGATAGATAGATAGATAGATAGATAGATAGATAGATAGATAGATAGATAGATAGATAGATAGATAGATAGATATAGATAGATGACAGACAATGTCATAGTCTATTTGGTCCATTATATCCAGTGGTAGTTAGTCCAGCTTTTCTCAACCTTTTTACCTCAGAGGATCCCCTAGAATTATTTTCAGGTCTTGGTCTTGCTAAAACCAGTTTATCATGGATCAGTGGGAAATTGCCCCTTACATTGGTGATCAGTATGAAAA
Source organism: Staurois parvus (assembly GCF_062004578.1). Taxonomy (NCBI): domain Eukaryota; kingdom Metazoa; phylum Chordata; class Amphibia; order Anura; family Ranidae; genus Staurois; species Staurois parvus. Next base: position 1,659,325 of record NW_028319438.1, read on the forward strand.
ATGCAACCCGTACAAAGGTGGTCAGAATGCCTGCCTTACAGTCAGTTAAAATGATAATTGGTGTCATACTGCTGGCTCTGCCAAGTGCCATTGGTCCTAGAACTATGCAGGCACCATTAAATGGGAGGACAGTCAACCACATCTCAAGGAACCCCTAGCAACCTTTTGAGGGAGTCTAGAGTTTCATGGAACCCTGGCTGTGAATGGCTGAGTTAGTCACATTCAACTGGATTTGTTCTGCTGAAGATGTTTCATAGCTTGTCCAAGCTACTTCGTTCATTATATATTGCCTTTTTATGCATGGAAGTTTTTAATCATAATGAGGAGATGTTAAAAAAAATGAAATATTTTGCTTTGGGTCCCAGAGAGGATTAGATGTACCACTGGTTTGTAGATATCATTGTGGTAGCTCCAGAGAGACCAGAGACCAAGGAGATTTCAATATCATAGTGTACTAAAATGTATTTAAAGTTTAGGATGATATTGAGAAGGAATAATCATGTTTTTATTTATTTTTGAGTCTGTTTTGGGTAAATTTTCCCTCACTTCCTGTTCTGGCAGTGGGACAACAGGAAATGAAGGAAAAATACACTGATCATTCCCTATTATTAAAAAAACACTAAACAGCTTTTTACCACTGGTTGAACAAATCAGAATATAAGCTAAAGGGCACAATTCCAGACATCTTCCATCATTACACAATTCAGTCACCCATGTTGTTTATGAACTGGAGGCTGGTCCAGGTATGGGTTTCTGTAGAGCCCTTATGTCATTCTCTTTTCATATGCACCCATCACAGACAATGCAGTGTCCTGGGCGTGTTGCCAATCACAGCTGGTTGAGCGCATTAGGCTGGCACAATCGCCCTATGTTGTTGTGACCCCTCTGCCAAGCCGCCACTCTCCCAGTCTCCAGTCCCTTGTTTACGCGTTACCCTTCAAAAGTATTAGCTGACATAAGCTTGACGCATTTAAAGATTACCTACATTTTGTTCCTGGCATTCCGCTACTTCACAGCCCATGCTCGCTATTACCAAATTACATAATTTTTGTTAGCTGCTTTATGTAACAATGAGTTTAACTATATCAACTTATAAATATATACAGTCATGGCCGAAATTGTTGGCACCCTTGATATTTTTCCTGAAAATCAAGTATTTCACACAAAAAAGGTATTGCATTAACACATGTTTTGCTATACACATGTTTATTCCCTTTGTATGTATTGGAACAAATATAAAACAGAGGCAGAAAAGCAAATATGACATAATGTCACACAAAACCCCAAAAATGGGCTGGACAAAAGTATTGGCACCCTTAACTTAATATTTGGTTGCACACCCTTTGGAAAACATAACTGAAATCAGTCGCTTCCTATAACCATCAATAAGCTTCTGACACCTCTCACCCGGAATTTTGGACCACTCTTCCTTTGCAAACAGCTCCAGGTCTCTCTTATTGGAAGGACACCTTTTCCCAACAGCAATTTTAAGATCTCTCCACAGGTGTTCAATGGGATTTAGATCTGGGCTCATTGCTGGCCACTTCAGAACTCTCCAGCGCTTCTTTGCCATCCATTTCTGAGTGCTTTTTGACGTATGTTTGGGGTCATTGTCCTGCTGGAAGACCCAGGATCTTGGACGCAAACCCAGCTTTCTGACACTGGGCCCTACAGTGCGACCCAAAATCCTTTGGTAATCCTCAGATTTCATGATGCCTTGCACACAGTCAAGGCACCCAGTGCCAGAGGCAGCAAAACAACCCCAAAACATCATTGAACCTCCACCATATTTTACCGTAGGTACTGTGTTTTGTTCTTTGTAGGCCTCATTCCGTTTTCGGTAAACAGTAGAATGATGTGCTTTACCGAAAAGCTCTATCTTGGTCTCATCTGTCCACAAGACGTTTTCCCAGAAGGCTTTTGGCTTACTCAAGTACATTTTGGCAAACTGTAGTCTTGCTTTTTTATGTCTCTGTGTCAGCAGTGGGGTCCTCCTGGGTCTCCTGCCATAGCGTTTCATTTCATTTAAATGTCGACGGATAGTTCGCGCTGACACTGATGCTCCCTGAGCCTGCAGGACAGCTTGAATGTCTTTGGAACATGTTTGGGGCTGCTTATCCACCATCCGGACTATTCTGCGTTGCAATCTTTCATCAATTTTCCTCATCCGTCCACGACCAGGGAGATTAGCTACAGTGCCATGGGTTGCAAACTTCTTGATAATGTTGCGCACTGTGGACAAAGGCAAATCTAGTTCTCTGGAGATGGACTTGTAACCTTGAGATTGTTGATATTTTGCCACAATTTTGGTTCTCAGGTCCTCAGACAGTTCTCGTCTCCTCTTTCTGTTGTCCATGCTTAGTGTGGCACAGACAGACACACAATGCAAAGGTTAAGTGAACGTCTCTCCTTTTTATCTGCTTTCAGGTGTGATTTCTATATTGCCCACACCTGTTACTTGCCCCAGGTGAGTTTACAGGAGCATCACATGCTTGTAACATTCTTATTTATCCGCAGTTGTGAAAGGGTGCCAATACTTTTGTCCAGCCCATTTTTGGAGGTTTGTGTGACATTATGTCGAATTTGCTTTCTTTCCTCCCTTTTTTTGTTTTGTCCCAATACACACAAAGGGAATAAACATGTGTATAGCAAAACATGTGTTAATGCAATACGTTTCGTGAGAAATACATGATTTCCTGGAGAAATATCAAGGGTGCCAACAATTTCGGCCATGACTGTAGAGACCGATCAGAACTGAAGATGCTTACAAATAAGGTGGTACAGTGGGGAAGTGATATTTTCCAGCCTGTTGCAGACTTGCTGACTAAACACCAGTTTGCTGTAAATGTTGGAGCAGTACAAGTCAACGGTTAACCGTGTTAAAGAGGAAGCTTCACTGCTGTTCAGTAGGCCAGTGACTACCAATGGAAAATGCCATTGCTTCATGGAAAATTAAGAAGGAGGTGAGGTACTGGGTTGAGCCCCATTAATATTTTGGAATCTGTAGATTACAGATTACACACTTGCTTATGACCAAGAACCAGACTAATATTCTCTTGCCTGGTTAACTGTTCATTTGCAGGTTGATGGTCCACCTGTTGTGTGGTCCTCCATCTGAGAAATGACTGTGAGTCCAGTGTCTGTCAAGTGGTTACTGGCTGCTTGACCTCACCTTCCTTGACATTGATGGTCTATATCTCTTGGCTCTTCCTTGGCTTCTTTCAGCTGTCTTTAACAGGAAAAGCTGAGTTGTTGTAAATTTTCATCTAACATGGAAGTAAACTTTGTGGATGGGTGTGACAGACCCAACAGGGACAGGGTCTTTTGGAGGAGATTGCAGGCTAGCTTCTTGGATACAGACTATGTGTCAGGAATGGACTTGCCAGTGGTGGTGGGACTCACCTGCCTTGTGGGCTGCAGTACCAGGGCTGGCCAGCGGGTGCTCTCAGCAACCAGAGGCTCACTCCTGCAATGAGCCATCACCTGAGGCTGATTACAGCAGGTGTATTTAAGGAATGGCCAGGCCTGTGATCAGGGCCTTGGTGTATGTTTCCCATGAGCCTCTGTACCTGCATCCTGTCTGCTTCCTGCCTGATCCTGATTCTGCTTTAATCCTGACTCTGCATGAACTCTGCTTGTCCTGACCTTGGCTATTCCTGACTACGCTTCCGCCTGCTCCTTGTACCTTACCTGCCCGTTTGCTACCGACCCGGCCTGCCCGACTACGTTTAGTATTGTTCTTATTGTTATCTGTTGGAGGTTTGGTTGCACTGTGTTTATGTTTAGTCTTGCACTGCGTTTATGTATTGTTTAGTCTTTAATAAATTGTATTGTTGATACTATACCTGGAGCCTGTGTTTCCCTGTGTCAGTCCACACATTTCTGGTCATACCCGGATCCCTAACACTATGGGCCCTGGCATTTGAAGGGTCTCTATTCTTTGGGAGGTGTGTGCCTGGGGGGACCTTTGGAGGAGTTTTACTTTGGATTCAAGTCCATGTCAACACACAGATTCTGAGAACTGGAGGACATGGATACAGTATTAGGGTTTTGTTGGGTATAGACAGCTTAAACCAGCATTGACTGCTTCAACCCCCTCCTGGACTCAGAGCAGATGTTAATATTATAATCAGCTCAAAACAACCTGATGCTGGGGTCTCCTGCTGTGATCTGTTTGTAAAGGTGTTTATTGTTGTGTCTCTCTCCCATTGTCAATTGAGTTAATTGAGTCACCTATTGTTTCTGTCTGTTGTCTAATCCTCCTGGAGGTTCCTACATGATGGGATTAGTCTTGTGTCAACTTTATCTAGTTACCTAATCATTGTGTGATGTTTACTCCAATGTGTAATATTTGTTTTTATTGTTCATGTGGTGACTGCCCCTATTTCTGAAGTGCATAAAAACATATATTTCTGTTCAATAAAGTGATTCCTTTTTTTTTTCTTCAACATATTGTCCTTGTACGATGCCTGGGGTAAAGGGCTGATATTATCTCTTAGCCTGTTGGAAGGGTGTGGAGGGCAGGAGCCACTGTTTGGCCGATGCACCCAGGCTGGGTGCCAGGCAGTCTGTCACAGTGGGGATGAGCTTTTGCCATAATCTGTAAGTATGCACAGTAAAACCTACAGAATAGGAAGCACACCTGCCTCCTTCTGTGTTGCTCTCTAGCGATGACAAGTCCATAAACTTGACATTGCTGTGTACCCCACTATTGCCATCTCCACTGCCAATTCTTCCAGGTCCCACTACCAGAAATTTGGTGACCACTGATGATAAATCCTCCAGTGCATTCTGGCTCATGTGACTCCTGCACATCCTGGCACCTGGGCCAAGTGTACATTGAATGGTGCATGTGTAAATTAAAAATAAAATAAAAAAAATAACAAAATTAAATAGATAAAAAAAAAAATTAATAAAAGAAAATAAAAACAATGATGGGGAAAAGAGCAAACATCTTTGCCTGTCTCTTTTACTAAAAAACCTCTATCCCCTAGCAGTTTTTTACATGTCCCTTATGCCAACAATCCTTACCTCTTAGCAATTTTTTACTTTTAGAATTTAATTCTGCTTTAAATACCCAGTTTATCACCTGAAACTTTTTGGTGAATCTGCCATAAAATGTGCTCTTAAAATAAAATGCCATAAAACGTGCACTTAGTACCTTTTAAATTGCAAGTGTACACCGTTGTGCTTGCAAGAAAAAAAAAATTGACTATGTTATCATCAGAGTTGCAAAATTTTAATGAGTAAGGTTTAGTTAAAACGCATGTGAAAACAAGCAGAAGTAAGACCTGCAAACACCTTTCAACCTCGTGCTTAGGAGGGAAGGCTGGGTGGTTGTAATGAATCATGGATATCCACAAGAGGGCAATCTAAAAGACTTTATATATGGTTCAGCATGCCTATAAAACATGCAAAAGTTACATTACCAAATCATTATGTCTCCCTCAGGGGCGGACTGACAACTCATGGGGCCCCCGGGCAATAGGGGATCATGGGGCCCCTGTGTCCTTGCCCAAACTCAAAAAAGCCTATGAAAAAGGTACCAGGGGCATCTCATGGGGCCCCCCTACTGACCCGAGTTTCCAAATGGTTAGTCCGCCCCTGGTCTCCCTTTAACATTGGGACTTCACTTAAATGTGCCCGACAGGGTAATAGTAGTGCATTGGCTACACCAGTTTTTCTCAACCTTTTATCAGTCAAGGCACCCTTTAAAATTATGAACAGTCCTCAAGGCACCCTTGAGGCACCCCATTCTAAAATGGGGTGCCTCAAGAATGTCCATAATTTTAAAAGGGCTTCCAATTCTAAAATGTGAAAAACTATTCTAATAGTTTTATATAATGCAGCAACATCCATACACATAGGACACTCAACGAAAGAGGTGATTTATTCTTCCAAAGCAAAAACACTTTTGCACACTGGCACTGACTAGTATTCCAATGTTTCTCCTCTCCCTCAGTTTTTCTCCATCATTGAGCTAATGTAACCCCAGTACTGATGGAGAGGGGCAGGAGAGGGTCAAACTAGGATGCTGTGCAGGTAGCTGACATCCTCCTTATGAAGTGATCATGTCATTGGTTGTCAGGACTCCGGCGGCTAGAAAATTGTAATGGCGCACAATGAAAACCTGGGGCTTTGTGTAACCAAAAGGCAGGCTTGTTCCACCCGCTGGCTTGTATACTAGTTTTGGGCAATTTGTAGACATTTTGCCAAGGCACCCCTGAAGAAACCTCAAGGCACCCCCAGAGTGCCTGGGCACCCTGGTTGAGAAAGGCTGGGCTACACCAATGAACACATTTCCATCACAGGCTGGAATTTGCAGGCTTCTGATTGGCTGCAGTGGACTATATCTTTCCTCCTGTCTGGTTTAAAAAGGGTGTAGAAAGTCACAGCTGACTGCAGTTTAAATAGGATGTAAAACCTAATTGCAAAAAAATAGTTTTTTTTATGAATTTGTTTTTCATAAACAGCTGCCATTTAAAAAAATAAAAACAAAAACCTATTTCCAGTTCTTCTCATCGTTTGTTGCATGCCAGTTCTTCTGATCTCCTTCAGTCTTTTTTTGCCCACTGGATGGTGACAACTAACTGTGGGCAGCACAGTGGCTAAATGGTTTGCACTTCCGCCTGGCAGTACTAGGGTTGTTGGTTTGAATCCCAACCATGGAACCATCTGCCTGGAGTTTGCATGCTCTCCCTGTGCCTGCGTGGGTTTCCTCCCGGTACCCCAGTTTCCTCCCACACTCCAAAAACATGCTGGTATATTAATTGGATCCTGTCTAAATTGTCCGTAGTATGTGTATGTATGAATGTGAGTTAGGGACCTTAGATTGTACACCCCTTGAGGGTTAGGGACTGATGTGAATGTACAATATATATGTAAAGTGCTGTGTAAATTGATGGTGCTATATAAGTACCTGAAATAAAAAAATAACTAAGGACCATGCCTGTGTGATGTATGCAGTCTAAGGAGACAGGGACAGAATGCTGTCACCCTCTAACAGGAAGTACCTGAACAAGGCCTACTAGGGCAGGATCATCCTAGGCATATAAAAATATATGTTTCTCAACAGCCACCAAATGTTTTTGCAAACCCATATGAAAGCAGCAGTGACATCATCACGCAGTACATAGCCAGTGCAGAGAACAGAGCTGTGGGAGGGGGAGCAGAAGGCTCCACCTACTACAGGCTGCCTGCAGAAAACTACAGGATGGGCAGAGACAAGACCAGTCACCCTGCGCAAGGAGAGAGAGCAGCAGTGACCGGTCTTTATTACAGGAAGGCAAAGTTTCATTACTGCACCGGCCCGGAAGAAATACACAAAGCACACCAAGATTCAAGGAAGAATACACGTGACAAATGTATTTAGAAAATATTTGCTTATCCTGGAGTTCAGATTTTATAAATCTGTAGATTTAAAAATATTGATAATGACTTTAGGAACAACATTAACATGTCAATACAGGTATGAGATTTTAATGATTAGTTTTACATACACTATATTGCCATAATTATTGGGCCAGCCCTCCAAATCATGTGATTCAGGTGTTCCAATCCCCTCCATGACCACAGGTGTATATAATCAAGCCCCTAGGCATGCAGACGCTTCTACAAACATTGGTGAAAGAATGGGTCGCTCTCAGGAGCTCAGTGACTCCAAGTGTGGTCCCGTGATAGGTTGCCACCTGTGCAATAAGTCCATCCGTTAATTTTATAGCCAACATGAAGTATTTCTTTAACCCCCCTGGCGATATTCCTGAGTGTAGCTCGGGGTAAAGTTTCAGTACCAAAAGCGGTAACCCCGAGCTATACTCGGGCTTACCATGTGGCGCTGCATAGGGAGTCCCTGCAGAGCTTACCTTGTCCTTCGCTCCCGCGATGTGTCCCCTGCAGCGTCCCCGGCCATCTCCTCCGGCCGATGCCGGCATCCGGCTTCTGTGTTCCGGTCCCTGTGACGTCGGGACGTACGGGCGCCGCCGGCGGCGGGAAATTTGAAAATTTTAAAAAATGTCATTTTTTTCCAAACAAATTTTACGTAGTAAAATTCAACCCATTTCACATACATTTTGTCCCGAGTGCTTTGTCCGGCGCCCTGCCTGCATTTTGTCTGTTCTTTCTGCCTGGAAACTGAGAAATGTCCATGGCATCCAAAAAGCGTCCCTTTAGGTCAAAAGCGGGTTTAGATCAGCTACAGAACAACAGAATTGAGTGCAGAATTGAGTGATAATGATTCGTGGGGGAAATTCCTCATCAGACACTGAAAACGATTTTGCGACTTTGCTCAGCGATGTGCGAACTTGGCGCTCTATTTCAAATTTCAGTGTTTTTGGTTTGATTATATTATTGAATTAAATGTATTATTATTATATTATTATTTTTTATGATTATTTATTAAATTATCATTTATGATTTCGTGTTTCAAGTTTTATCATCCCCGGGATGTTTACTAGACTCTTGTTCGGACAGATTTCAGTGAGTTATTCCTAAAAATTACAGCCTACAATAAAAAAACTACATATTTCCATGCAAAATAATGGTACCGCTTTCAGCACCAAAAATCTGAAATAATCAGACCGCCAGGGAGGTTAAGCACCCTTTTCCTCTATGTGTGTTCATTGTATTCTATATTTAGATGAGGTGTATGTAAGCTTATCTTTCTCGGCAGAGCATTTGCAATCTGTGTGTAGAGTAGTTTCATCCTCTTTGCATGTGGCATTAGCAGTCTTAGCGTGCAGGATCTGTGTCTAGGATTAGGAGGCCTTTTCCTGTAGGCTTCTGTAAATGAAGGAAAATGGGACTTGCACGTGCGGTATTGTTGGCCTGTTTTTTCTGCTCTGAAGTGAAAAGTAAGATTAAGGATGTGGCAAACCATCTCTCATGTAAAAATTTCAAAACTAAAAAGTCTCCCTGACTGACAACTCATGGGGCAATAGGGGATCATGGGGCCCCTGTGTCCTTGCCCAAACTCAAAAAAGCCTATGAAAAAGGTATCAGGGGCATCTCACGGGGCCCCCTACTGACCCCGGGCCCTCGGGTAGTGCCCTAGTTTCCAAATGGTCAGTCTGCCCCTGGTCTCCCTATGCATAATAGAATGGATACCGCAATTAAGCCTCTGGTTGATGTCCTCCATGAAAGTCAACAAAAAACATGACTGGAGACTCTATACTCCAGCATCTTGATAGATTTTGTGATCCTGATAGGAAAACCATAAGAACCCCACCTAGAACCTCTCTGTAATGAGTTTCACCCAAAAGTTGACTTTCAAAAAGAGTACAAATAGGTTCTTAAGCACACTTAGCAAAAAAAAACCCTAACTGCTTTGTTTTAACTATGCACATCAAACCACCTCTGACGTATTAATGTGGCTTCCACAAAATGCAGGCAACTAATAACTCCATTTTCGCTGTTTTTTGCTGATTTTTTTGCTGGCTAGCTTAAAATGTGCTGGAGAAATGGCATAAAGAAAAATCTCACTGTGACTCTCGGCAATAGCTAGTCAAAATGTGTTCCCAAATTCTCTCTGTATACACACCCCTAAGAGTAGGTGGGTTTACACATTCCCGCATGCACCCCTGAGGATGACTGTAAAGTACCTGGTGCCCTATTAACAAATTTAAGCTGGCTAATTGTGGGGCCCATCTGTACGGTGATGCACATATTACTGTCTCTTTAAAACTGTATGAAGTAGAGGGCTGTAGGGCTGCTAAGTGGAAAATCTCTACCGGCATTAAACTAAAGAAAGTGATGGAATAAGTACAGCTGATTATGCTCACCAATCCAGGTGCACGTGAATCTTGTCCTGAGCCCTTGGCAGTGCTGCGGTCTCTGGGAACTTGGGTTCTGATAACTCATTCCTCATGATCAGGACCTCTAAGCTTAGCTCCAGCTCTCTTGTATTCGATAGCTCTGTCTGGGGTAGACACAAACACATACAGCAACAGGTCTCTACTGCTCCAGTCTCCAGCAGCAAAAACTTTCATAGCTCAGTCCTAGACACTGTGGCCCTAACCAGGTTCTCTCCAGTGTAGGCACGCACAGCAGCAGGTCCCCACACTTTGGTTTCTCCATACTGTCTGCCTGGACTTTTGCACATTTGCTCAGAATACTTTCAGTCCTCTCCACCTCTGTTTGCAGGGAAAGTTGGAGTCCACAACCCTGATTCACTAACAGTGCAGTGCTTCTCCATAAGACTACATGTCCCATGATCCTCCCCTGTTAGATCATCTGTTGAGAGAAAGAAAAAGAGCAACTTCACACTCCATTCTCCTCCCATGTGTATAACCACTGCTGCTGCACAGGATGAGGTCGAGTGTATAGTTATCACAGTAACAGTATAAGATTTTCTGTCACCTGTAGTTCCAGTGAAAGTGGTCACCAGGACAAATAGAGAGGGTGCATCTCCCCAGCTGTGACACAGATAGCTTCCCCATACCCAGGGCCGGTGCTACTAATAGGCAAACTAGGCAGCCGTCTAGGGCACACTGCCGCCTAGGGGCGCAGCCGCAGCCACTGGTTTCTCTACTCTACACCATGGCTAGGGGGGTGCTGGAATGGGCTTTGGGGGGATTTAGGTAAGGTGGATTTTATGCTGGGAAGGGTAATTTGGAGGGGGTTTAGCTAGAGGAGGGATTTGGGGGAATTTGTCTTAGGTGAGAGGATTAAAGGAATAGGAGTGGTGCTGGGAGGGGGGATTGGGGGGAATTGTTCTAGGGGAGGGATTGGGAGGGGGGATTTGTGTTAGGAGAGAGTATTGGGGGGATTTGTGCTAGGAGGGAGGATCGGGGGAATTTGTGCTAGAAGAGGGGATTGGGGGGGTTGTGCTAGAAGGGAGGATTAGGGGGGGGAATTTGTGCTAAGAGGAGGGATTGGGTGGGTGTGCTAGGAGGGGGGATTTGGGTGGGGGGGATTTGTGCTAGGAGAGGGGATTGGGATGAAATTTGTGCTAGGAGAGGGGATTGGGGGGGACTTGTGTTAGGGGGGACTTGTGTTAGAAGGGGGATGGGGGGGGAATTGGGCTACGATGTGGGACTGGGAGCGGATGTGTTGGGGATTTGCGCTAGGAGAGGGTATTTGGGTGGGGAAGAAGGATTTGTGCCGGGAAGGAAAATTTGGAGAGGGTTATGCTAGGAGGTGGGATTGGGGGGATTTATGCTGGGGGGGTGGGGATTTGGGAAGAGGATTTGTGCTAGGGTGGAAAATTTGAGGGGAAAAAGGATGTGTGCTAGGAGGAGTGAAGTAGAACTATAGGTGAAGTTTTATTTTTTTTTTGGGGGGGGGTGCAAGTAGCTGGTCTTGCCTAGGGCACAAAATAGGCTACCACCAGTCCTGCCCATCCCCTCTCTGGGCACCATTGTTACCCCTCACACCTCTCTGTCCACTATTTTCCCCTGCACCCCATGCTTGGCACTATTTTTACCTCCCACCATGGCTTGCATTTTCTTTAATTCAAGCAATGTAAGTACATAAATTTGGCTTGGTTCAAACCACTTGCAGTCCATGTACAGCAGAGCTCAGACTACGAAAGGGAGAAGCAGCTCAAGGTGACAATCAGTTACAGTGCTACAATACAAAGAGTACTGTTTCTCTGTTTTACTGTCCAGTTACGTTTTGGGGGGGGTGAAATGTGTTACTGAAATGTAGCAGAGAAACTTCAGGTGTTGCCCTGCCAGATTAGGGCTGTGTGATATGGCAGATCTGTGTAAATGTCAGAACTGGATAGACAGAATCATCCTTTGGCAGGTAAAACAGAGCCCATGCCTGTATTTTTTATGTGTATTTAGCTGTTTGCCTGGAGTTTAATTTTAATGTACAAATCTTCCCCTGGCTGTTTGCAGCACTGCTACATTTATATTTATATTTCTATTTTTCACATAATTTAAATTTTTTTTAAAAAATGAATTCTTCAAGTCCCTGTGAAGTAAACTGCTGAAGGTGTCCTTTGGACCTAAATACCCCTTATCAGTTTACTCTGTGCTGATATACTGTAATTACATCAAATATATTACTTCCTTACAGGGGAAATGGGATGATAAATGACAGTAGGGAGAAGACATTATAATTCTTCCTTACTGGGGAAAAGGTAAAATATATGGCAGAAGGGTGGGGACCTTATAATTTTTCCTTAATTTGGAAATGGTATAATAAATGACAGTAGCGTGAGGACCTTATAATTCTTCCTTAAGGTGGAGTTCCAGCGAAAAGTAGCACCTTTTTTTTGGGGGGGGGGAGGGGGAAACGTACCTGGTTTTGACAGGTCCCCGCTCCCACTTCTGGCTCACTTCGCCACGGCAAACTGAGCCGTGAGATTGGCACTCCCCACAGCCCTCTGGGACACTTCCAAGGTCCCAGACGACTGCAGCCCATTCATAAAGCGCAGAGTGCTTCGCACATGCGCAGTAGATCACCAGCAGTGAAGCTGCAAGGCTTCACTGCCGGTTTCCCTTAGGTAAGATGATGCCAGCACCCGGCAGCCAATTGAAGAATGGGCTTGGGGTGAAGACACCACTGGATGCATGGACAGGTAAGTGCCCTACTAGTATTTGTAGCTGCTGACTTTTCTTTTTTTTGGAGGTGGCGGGGGCTAGAACTTTATTGCAGAAATGGTATAATAAATGACAGTAGGGTGAAGACCTTACAACTCTTCTTTACCGATTTAGATGGTATAATAATTGACAGCAGGGTGAAGACTTTAGAATTATTCCATAATTTGGAAAGGGTATAATAAATGACAGTAGGGTGAAGACCTTGTAACTCTTCTTTACTGAGCTGATGGTATAATAAATGACAGCAGGGTGAAGATGTTAGAATTCTTCCATAATTTGGAAATGGTATAATAAATAACAGTAGGGTGAAGACCTTGTACTTCTTCCTTACTGGGGAAATGGTATAATAAATGACACAACAATAAAACACAAACTGGCCACCCAGAATGACACGTATAGCTGGTGTCATTGACTTATCTCCGACTCACTTGTATAAGTGTGGATCCATAAACCCAAAAAGTACATACTAAGCAAAATGGTAGTGTGACAAGAACACCCCTACCTGGAAAAAGAAGGTTACTAAGTGATCCACGCGGAGTAATATGAATTCAAAAATATTCCAAACAATACTTTATTTGATCACATAGATCATAAGGAGGTTAAACATGAGCACGGTGTACATATGAAAAAAGTAATAAAATCATGTTAAAAAGCACTAGGCGTCTTCAGTTTCGGGTCATCTTAGCAAATAGAGTACCATAAGGCAGAGTTATATAGTGGTGATATAGTTATCCTGGGTTTCCATAGGTTTTCGTCTTGTATTCAAATGAACCATGTATTCAGCAAATGTGTTCCCAATATATGTCAGGTATCTCCTGGTATGAAAAAGCTGGAACACAGAAGTACATAGTATATATATAGAAGTATGAAAACCAAAAAACCAAAAACCATCCAAAATTCACAAAGCCTCCCTCTGCAATAATCAATGGATACTACTATTACCTTCTCAATAGTGAGATTAACAGGCCAACTTCTCAAATGTAGGGACTTCCTGGATAGCCACCCCAAGTGAAACAGGGTCCATAGTACCAAATGATTCTGAGGATATATATAGAAAAATAGTGATACATATAAAGATCATGGGCATCAGGCCACCCTGAAAACAAGACACACATAGAGTGGGTATATTACCATAAATGAAGATCAAGAAGACTTCTGTCGACTTGAAATAGGATCAGGTCCTTGATGCTTTTCCAAGATACATGTGGGGGTGGGGAGCCAGGTAGTCACAATACATGGATTCCAAACACATCAACTGTGTATATAGCGTATAACAGGCCATGCAGGCCTGAGTTTTTATACCCAATAAAGGGTTTCCAAAAATTACTCAAAATGAGAAGATTATTGCTCCATATACTATGTGTATAGCATGTAACAGGCTATACAGGCCTGAGTATTTATACCCAATAGAGGGTTTCCAAAAATTACTCAAAATGAGAGGGTTATTGCGGTTTCATGAGGATATGGCTATGTCACAGCACAACACCTGGATAGGATAGCGTATATATATATATATATATGTAGATCGTCCTCAAAAGAGGATTTACAAAAAATTCTCCGAATATACAGGGTAAATTAGGCCCATATAGCATGCCCTTTTAATACCATAAATGCTCTATAGATCTCAACAGCCGTAAGCTGAAATAACTTGCCACCGGTGGAAGATAAATTTCCATGAAAGATTGTCGTTTGCGAACCGCTGCAATAGTAGCCTTATGGTAATTTTCAGAGGGTCAAGGGCCCTTGACCCTCTGAAAATTACCATAAGGCTACTATTGCAGCGGTTCGCAAACGACAATCTTTCATGGAAATTTATCTTCCACCGGTGGCAAGTTATTTCAGCTTACGGCTGTTGAGATCTATAGAGCATTTATGGTATTAAAAGGGCATGCTATATGGGCCTAATTTACCCTGTATATTCGGGGAATTTTTTGTAAATCCTCTTTTGAGGACGATCTACATATATATATATATATATACGCTATCCTACCCAGGTGTTGTGCTGTGACATAGCCATATCCTCATGAAACCGCAATAACCCTCTCATTTTGAGTAATTTTTGGAAACCCTCTATTGGGTATAAATACTCAGGCCTGTATAGCCTGTTACATGCTATACACATAGTATATGGAGCAATAATCTTCTCATTTTGAGTAATTTTTGGAAACCCTTTATTGGGTATAAAAACTCAGGCCTGCATGGCCTGTTATACGCTATATACACAGTTGATGTGTTTGGAATCCATGTATTGTGACTACCTGGCTCCCCACCCCCACATGTATCTTGGAAAAGCATCAAGGACCTGATCCTATTTCAAGTCGACAGAAGTCTTCTTGATCTTCATTTATGGTAATATACCCACTCTATGTGTGTCTTGTTTTCAGGGTGGCCTGATGCCCATGATCTTTATATGTATCACTATTTTTCTATATATATCCTCAGAATCATTTGGTACTATGGACCCTGTTTCACTTGGGGTGGCTATCCAGGAAGTCCCTACATTTGAGAAGTTGGCCTGTTAATCTCACTATTGAGAAGGTAATAGTAGTATCCATTGATTATTGCAGAGGGAGGCTTTGTGAATTTTGGATGGTTTTTGGTTTTTTGGTTTTCATACTTCTATATATATACTATGTACTTCTGTGTTCCAGCTTTTTCATACCAGGAGATACCTGACATATATTGGGAACACATTTGCTGAATACATGGTTCATTTGAATACAAGACGAAAACCTATGGAAACCCAGGATAACTATATCACCACTATATAACTCTGCCTTATGGTACTCTATTTGCTAAGATGACCCGAAACTGAAGACGCCTAGTGCTTTTTAACATGATTTTATTACTTTTTTCATATGTACACTGTGCTCATGTTTAACCTCCTTATGATCTATGTGATCAAATAAAGTATTGTTTGGAATATTTTTGAATTCATATTACTCCGCGTGGATCACTTAGTAACCTTCTTTTTCCAGGTAGGGGTGTTCTTGTCACACTACCATTTTGCTTAGTATAATAAATGACAGTAGGGTGAAGACCTTACACTTCTTCCTTACTGGGGAAATGATATAATAAATAACAGTAGGGTGAAGACCTTATACATCTTCCTTACTTGAGAAATGGTATAATAAATGACAGTAGGGTGAAGACCTTATACATCTTCCTTACTTGAGAAATGGTATAATAAATGACAGTAGGGTGAAAACCTTGTACTTCTTCCTTACTGGGGAAATGGTATAATAAATGACAGTAGGGTGAAGACCTTGTACTTCTTCCTTACTGGGGAAATGGTATAATAAATGACAGTAGGGTGAAGACCTTACACTTCTTCCTTACTGGGGAAATGATATAATAAATAACAGTAGGGTGAAGACCTTATACATCTTCCTTACTTGAGAAATGGTATAATAAATAACAGTAGGGTGAAGACCTTATACATCCTCCTTACTTGAGAAATGGTATAATAAATGACAGTAGGGTGAAGACCTTATAACTCTTCTTTACCGAGTAAATGGTATAATAAATGACAGTAGGGTGAAGACCTTACACTTCTTCCTTACTGGAGCAATGGTATAATAATTGACAGTAGGGTGAAGACTTTAGAATTCTTCCATAATTTTGAATTGGTATAATAAATGACAGTAGGGTGAAGACCTTACACTTCTTCCTTACTGGAGCAATGGTATAATAAATGACAGTAGGGTGAAGACTTTAGAATTCTTCCATAATTTTGAAATGGTATAATAAATGACAGTAGGGTGAAGACCTTATACATCTTCCTTACTTGAGAAATGGTATAATAAATGACAGTAGGGTGAAGACCTTGTACTTCTTCCTTACTGGGGAAATTATATAATAAATGACAGTAGGGTGAAGACCTTGTACTTCTTCCTTACTGGGGAAATGGTATAATAAATGACAGTAGGGTGAAGACCTTATACTTCTTCCTTACTGGAGCAATGGTATAATAAATGACAGTAGGGTGAAGACTTTAGAATTCTTCCATAATTTTGAAATGGTATAATAAATAACAGTAGGGTGAAGACCTTATACATCTTCCTTACTTGAGAAATGGTATAATAAATGACAGTAGGGTGAAGACCTTATACTTCTTCCTTACTGGGGAAATGATATAATAAATGACAGTAGGGTGAAGACCTTATAACTCTTCTTTACCGAGTAAATGGTATAATAAATAACAGTAGGGTGAAGACCTTATACTTCTTCCTTACTGGGGAAATGATATAATAAATGACAGTAGGGTGAAGACCTTGTACTTCTTCCTTACTGGAGAAATGGTATAATAAATGACAGTAGGGTGAAGATGTTAGAATTCTTCCATGATTTGGAAATGGTATAATAAATGACAGTAGGGTAAAGACCTTGTACTTCTTCCTTACTGGGGAAATGGTATAATAAATGACAGTAGGGTGAAGACCTTATAACTCTTCTTTACCGAGTAAATGGTATAATAAATGACAGTAGGGTGAAGATCTTGCACTTCTTCCTTACTGGAGCAATGGTATAATAATTGACAGTAGGGTGAAGACTTTAGAATTCTTCCATAATTTTGAAATGGTATAATAAATGACAGTAGGGTGAAGACCTTGTACTTCTTCCTTACTGGAGAAATGGTATAATAAATGACAGTAGGGTGAAGACCTTATACATCTTCCTTACTGGGGAAATGGTATAATAAATGACAGTAGGGTGAAGACCTTATACATCTTCCTTACTGGGGAAATGGTATAATAAATGACAGTAGGGTGAAGACCTTATACATCTTCCTTACTGGGGAAATGATATAATAAATGACAGTAGGGTGAAGACCTTGTACTTCTTCCTTACTGGAGAAATGGTATAATAAATGACAGTAGGGTGAAGATGTTAGAATTCTTCCATGATTTGGAAATGGTATAATAAATGACAGTAGGGTGAAGACCTTACACTTCTTCCTTACTGGAGAAATGGTATAATAAATGACAATAGGGTGAAGACCTTATAACTCTTCTTTACCAAGTAAATGGTATAATAAATGACAGTAGGGTGAAGACCTTATACTTCTTCCTTACTGGGGAAATGATATAATAAATGACAGTAGGGTGAAGACCTTGTACTTCTTCCTTACTGGAGAAATGGTATAATAAATGACAGTAGGGTGAAGATGTTAGAATTCTTCCATGATTTGGAAATGGTATAATAAATGACAGTAGGGTGAAGACCTTATACTTCTTCCTTACTGGAGAAATGGCATAATAAATGACAGTAGGGTAAGGACCTTCTCCTTACGATTCTCTGCACTTTTGTCAGTCATTTGCATTAGGATCCATCATTGCTTTCACCACTTTTTAACTGAGGGTCAGAGAAAGAGGATCTGGGGAGCCTAAAGTCTAAGATATGGAACTGGTGAGGGGTCAAAGAACTCCTTTATTAAGTTATTTCATATTGAGGAGGAATAAAAAACAAACTGATTTACACTTGGTGGGCTGAAAATGCTATAAATATTTGGTATCTCCTTTATTCTCCTGTCCTGTTTAACGTTCCATTAAATAGTTTTGTTTCTATCTGTTTTTAGGTACGACGCCATCTCTTCATATGAACTCCACAGATCTGCCCATGACGTCACCCTCTGCTTCTCGCTGCTCTTTCCTGTCTGTACCCCTGTGCATAGTCCTGTTTCCCCTTTTCCTGGTAATAATCCTGTCCATGTATGGAGGTTCTTTGATTTATCTGAAAATGGGGCCACATGATCACAACTAAAGTAGAACAAGAGTCAAAGCTTTTATTTTTTCATTTTTGATAGAGTAAAGGAGGGTTATAACCCATGCCAGCTATATTTTCTTTGCCATCTGCGTCCCATTGGGGTGATTTGTCTTCGGTTCCTGTCTCATAGCCAAAACAGGAAGTGAGAGGAAATCCCTCCAAAGCGTTACTGGAGTCTCCAAACATAGTGTCCCCTTTGGAAGATTTCCCCTCTATTACTGTTCTGGGGACATCCTAAACAACAAGTGCCAAACTGGCGGCCCTCCAGCTGTTGCCAATCTACAAGTCCCATGAGGCATTGCAAGATTGACAGTTGCAAGCATGACTCTCAAAGGCAGAGGCATGATGGGACTTGTAGTTTCGCAACAGCTGGAGGTCCGCCAGTTTGACACCCCTGTCCTAAACCTTGGGATTATCTTTTACTTACACTTTCGGTGATAACTGTACACAGGATAAATAGAGTACAGTCATAAAAAAAAACTGACAGGGGTTCTAATCCCTCTCTACTCCATCCAAAACTAAAAAAAACAGCTTTAGTTGTACTTTAAGGGTCTAATCAAAAGGATCAGTCCACCCCAGGGGCGGACTGACCATTCGAGCACTCGGGCACTGCCCGAGGGCCCAGGGTCAGTAGGGGGCCCCATGAGATGCCCCTGATACCTTTCATAGGCTTTTTTGGCTGTGGTTTGAGTGTTGGTGAGGACACAGGGGCCCCATGACTTCCAATTGCCCGGGGGCCCCATGATTTGTCAGTCCGCCCCTGGTCCATCCAAATCTAAAATTTAATTTGTAAATAGACCTGTGTTGGGCTGAACTCCTAAGTGGCAGGGAGATTCTTCCTCCGGATCTCTCACTTCTTCTGCTTTATTTTTCATGATGTAAAGGCAGTGAAATATCCAACAGAGAGAGTGGGAACCCCTTGTAAAGGACATGGTAGGTGGGAGGAGTTGAGAATATTGATGCAAAGATATTTAGCATTTCTGCACTGACCCTTTTAAAAAAAACCTATTATCCCATTATCTCCCTATAATCTTACTATTGGTGCCTCTGCCCTTTACTCATGGAACCTCATATAAAATCCTGGCACTTCCTGATATGGGGCAACACATGCCAGTCTCGCATCCCTCCCAGAATGCTTAGGGCCTGAACGGCCAATCACAAAGCCTTAGTGGTCTCATATGGGGGTGTCCACATACTGGCAATATCAAGTATTGTTGGTATTTGCAGGTGACCTTTTTGGGAAATGTACAGTGGGCATTGGTGTTATGTGTAAGTTTAGGCACCAAGAAGATACCTTGACCACAGTAGACGATCGGTTTGGCTTTTCCTTGAAGACCAATAGAACTTCCCACATGCATCAAAAATAGGTGTGCAAAGCCTTACAGTTTTTATGTCCCCTGCCAACCTGCCACAGAGTGGGATGCATGCTCTCCATGTGGAAACAGTGGTCTCCTTGCAGAGGTCTGACATGCTTCTGATAAGTAAGAGCCAGAGATCTTCAACTTTTGGATAGCATGAGCTGTGCTTATTGCAGAACTATATATTTACTGTGGAAGGGGCTGTGTCTGAAGTCTGAATTGAGACCACTGTTTCCCAACAGAAAGTAAACACCCACTCTGGAGCTGCTGTCAGTAGACAGGGTTTTCTATGCAGGCTGTGGCTTTAGAAAAAAAACACCATCAAACACCTTTTTTGTGCAAGTGGAATGTATTCATCTGATGTAAACTGAAGGTTCAGTTGGGCTTTAGGGTGTGCTAAGTAGCACCTAAGGCATCCCAAAATAATATTGACTGTGAGGTCACTTTAGAATGCATCAAATACACCCTAGGGTACAGTGCCTTGAAAAAGTATTCATGCCCCTTGAAATTTTTCACATTTTGTCATATTAGAAACCAAACATCTCAATGTATTTTATTGGGATTTTATGTGATAGACCAACACAAAGTGGAACATAATTATGAAGTGGAAGGAAAATGAGAAATGGTTTTCAACATTTTTTACAAATAAATATCTCAAAAGTGGGGCGTGAATTTGTATTCAGCCCCCTTTACTCTGATTCCCCTAACTAAAATCTAGTGGAACCGATTGCCTTCAGAAGTTACCTAATTAGTAAACAAAGTCAAAGGAAAATGAAAGTGAGCGCTAGATATGGAGCTGCTATGCGCCAATAGGTACCAAAGGACTCTACAAAGAACATATGAAAAAAGGGCGCAGCGCTAAAATAAAATAAACCTGATACATATACATATATAGCGAAAAGAAATATTACAAGGATATGTGATTATTATGTGCCAAGAATTGTGCAAAAAAGCATTAAAAAGTCCTTAAGTAATAGATGAATAATAAAATGGTGATTCAAACACGTGCGTCTTCCGGTGATCAAATTAATTGAATCATGCACTCACCAGATGCATAATTCAAATATGCATATAGATGATATCCCGATATCCAAGCGGAGTTATCTCAAAATCGGATATGGCATCATAGGATCATCGTCTGGGCACATCTGTCCGTCCAAGTTCTCCTTATGGATCGTGTGTTTCCACACTAAAACACCTCTCAGCTGTCTCCTCAGGTGGCACTGCGGGTAGTGGACTCAGCAGGGTCCCAAGAAAGAAAGCCAGGATGGTGTGATATCGTTTTAAATGGAAAATTTATTGATCCAAAACAAAGACAAGGACTGAATAAACAAAACTGACCATAAAGGTGTACAAAGATGGCCGCCGCTCCATGCGGTGGCGTGATGTCTGGGGTATGCTGCTCTTACCCTGACGCGTTTCGTGCCAAATGCACGTATTCATAGGGAGTGTGTCAGCTAACACACTCCCTATGAATATGTGCATTTGGCACGAAACGCGTCAGTAAAGAGCAGCATACCCCTGACATCACGCCACCGCATGGAGCGGCGGCCATCTTTGTACACCTTTATGGTCAGTTTTGTTTATTCAGTCCTTGTCTTTGTTTTGGATCAATAAATTTTCCATTTAAAACGATATCACACCATCCTGGCTTTCTTTCTTGGGACCCTGCTGAGTCCACTACACGCAGAGCCACCTGGGGAGACAGCTGAGAGGTGTTTTAGTGTGGAAACACACGATCCATAAGGAGAACTTGGACGGACAGATGTGCCCAGACGATGATCCTATGATGCCATATCCGATTTTGAGATAACTCCGCTTGGATATCGGGATATCATCTATATGCATATTTGAATTATGCATCTGGTGAGTGCATGATTCAATTAATTTGATCACTGGAAGACGCACGTTTTTGAATCACCATTTTATTATTCATCTATTACTTAAGGACTTTTTAATGCTTTTTTGCACAATTCTTGGCACATAATAATCACATATCCTTGTAATATTTCTTTTCGCTATATATGTATACGTATCAGGTTTATTTTATTTTAGCGCTGCGCCCTTTTTTCATAAGTAAACAGAGTCCAACTGTGTGTAATTTAATCAAAGTATAAATACAGATGTTCTATGAAGCCTTCAGAGGTTTGTTAGAGAACATTAGTGAACAAACAGCATCATGAAAGCCAAGGAACACACCAGACAGGCCAGGGATAAAGTTGTGGAAAAGTTTAAAGCAGGGTTATTTTGTAGAAAAACATTTTTTAAATCCATTTGTCATTTTCCTTCCAGTTCACAATTATGTGCCACTTTGTGTTGGTCCATCGCATAAAATTCCAATAAAATACATTTACATTTTTGAATGTAAAATGACAAAATTTGGAAAATTTCAAGGGGTATGAATACTTTTTCAAGGCACTATATGCACAACGTACTGAATAATAAAGGAGGTCTTCTATGCTGCTCTTTTCTCTGCTGCTTATGGTGCCTGTCTTCTTATTAGTTGTCAGACAGAAAAATTCAGCATTGAAAAAATGGTGAAGTCTAAGTCTTGACCTCAGTCCCACTGAAATGCTGTGGTGTGATTAGAATCAGGCCATTCGAACATGACATCCTAAAACTTTTTACCAGCTGAAATGGGCCAAAAACACCTTCTAACCAGCAGTAGCCACAGGAATTATTTGGGGGAGTTTATTGCCAATAAATGAGGTCCAACTAGCCATTCTAAATGTAATATCTGTACCTTTTTTGGTAATAACATTGATTGCTGAAACCCTTTGTTAATAAAGATATGACAATGTAAAATGTTGTGTGTTGTTTATGAAACAAGATTGTTCTAAATAAAGCTGTGTAGAGCATTTTCCTCTTTATCTCCATGTTACTGATAATTGCCAGGCTATTATTTTTTTCCGAAATACTTACAGTTGCCCACTCAAAACTTGCACAGACGGTCCTATTCTTGTGGCACTTCCCTGAGCTTCTGGATTGGGGAGCTTGGGGTATTGGGGGTCAGGTGACCTCCTGTTTTGAATGCACATGAAAAAACAAAAAGAGGGCGCACCGGCCTAGTGCATTATCGTTTAAAATATTTATTGAAAGAATAAAAAAGTAGGTATCATACTCACAATGGACATATAAAACACAGGCACATCACAATGAACAAAGGTGTTCAATCCATATAGCATCTGAGTCCACAATGATGGAACCCTGGATGACCAACTCTCTAACGCGTTTTGAGGACTCAGCCTTTTCCTCAGAGCCACAAAACATGCACAGATGATCCTATTATTGTGGCACTTCCCTGAGCTTCTCGATTGGGGAGCTTGGGGTGTTGGGGGTCAGGTGACCTCCTGCTTTGAATGCACATGAAAAAACAAAAAGAGGGCGCACCGGCTTAGCACATTATCATTTAAAATATTTATTGAAAGAATAAAAAAGTAGGTATCATACTCACAATGGACATATAAAACACAGGCACGTCACAGTGAACAAAGGTGTTCAATCCATATAGCATCTGAGTCCACAATGATGGAACCCTGGATGACCAACTGGCTGACATGTTTCGAGGACTCAGCCTCTTCCTCAGAGCCACAAAACTTGCACAGATGGTCCTATTCTTGTGGCACTTCCCTGAGCTTCTGGATTGGAGAGCTTGGGGTGTTGGGGGTCAGGTGACCTCCTGTTTTGAGACGTGTTCCAGGAATTCTTGTGCCATCCCATAATGTGCATGCATGCCCACTTTAACAGTATCAGGTGACTTCCTTTCCTCTGGACTGCATGTCCCATGATTCATTTTACCAAGCCCATAAAGTACGTGCTTGCCCACACTAATAGCTCCAGTTGGTCCCTGCTCCCCAACCTTCACTGTCCCAGCTTGGAGAATGACACTCAGGATGGCTACAATGGAGCACCAGGCAAGTGCTGTAAGGAAGCATAGCCACCATATAGGCAAAATTGCCAGGAGATTTTGTTACAAGATTGTGCTGCAAACAGGCTCCAAAGACAAACAGGAGTACACAAGAAACGACAGTAGGTGTACATACGGTATGGTGCTACATGTACAATTTATTAAAGCATAAGTTCAACTTTTACAAAAAATAATAAATGCACATTTTTTGCAGGTAAAAAAAATGTTAATTCATTTTTTTTGTTTCTGGAGTGTCTGACAGTAAGGATCAATGAACTATCACGGCACTCCACAGAGCCATGGTAGTTAATTGTGAATTACAAGCTGACAGCCGCAAAGGCTGTCGGGACTTGTAGTTCATTCCTTCCCAGAATACTATGAATGAATGACGTGGCCGGGTGGGCGGAGATTCCCTGCTAGCTGTCACAATGGGGATCGGGAAGGAGTGGGGGCTTGTACGTTTATAACATGTTACATATTTTACCCTGAGTTTGTATGTAACATGTTACAAAAGGTGAACTCATCCTTTAACAAATGTACAAATTTGTCAGAACTGAGATGACTGAACTTCTGCACATGCATTGGAGTGACATCATCTCGGCCCGGCATATGGAAACATCTGGACATCAGTACTCGGAAGCAGACTGGCCGAAGATGTCAGCAACTAGCAGGGAGTTCCAGAACAGCACTGGATAGAAGGTGAGCATAGTTTCACTCTAAGGCCCAATTCACAAAGCTATAACACAAGTATCAGGATCTTTATTTTTTGTCATGTGACTGTAATTTTCAAATGTCAAAGAACAAAGCTGTGGGAGGGATTTCTAGTCTGGATTTCCTATCCCTTTCTATGGTCAGTGAGAGAAATATAGAAATCTTATACAGGCAGAAATAAAAACCTGATAAGGATTCTAACCCTTCCACACTCTGCACAAAAGATTTGGGCATTGGATATGCATTATTAATTGCCAAAAGTATTTAGACACACATGGACTTTAATGGCCTCCCAGTCTTAGCCCGTAGGGTTCAATATTGAGTTGGCCCCGCCCTTTCCAGCTATAACAGCATCAACTCTTCTGAGAAGGCCCTCCACAAGGTTTAGGAGGGTGTCTATGGGAAGGTTTGACCATTCTTCCAGAAGCACATTTGTGAGGTCAGGCACTGATGTCGGGGGAGGAGACCTGGCTCTCAGTCTCCACTCTATTTCACCCCAAAGGTGTTCTATGCGGTTGAGGTCAGGTCAGTCAAGTTCCTCCACCCCAAACTCGCTCATCCATGTCTTTTTGGACCCCAAACTGTTCCCACAAAGTTGGGAGCATGAAATTATCCAGAATGTCTCGGTATGCTGACGCCTTAAGAGTTCCCTTCACTGGAACTAAGGGGCCAAGCCCTTGAAATACAACCCCGACCATAATCCCCCCCCCCCCACCAAACTTTACACTTGGCACAATGCAGTCAGGCAAGTACCGTTTTCCTGGCAACCACCAAACCCAGACATGTCTATCAGATTGCTAGACAGAGAAGCGTGATTCGTCACTCCAGATAACACGTTTCCACTGCTCTAGAGTCCAGTGATGGCGTGCTTTACACCACTGCATCCGACGCTTGATGTAAGGCTTGAATGCAGCTGCTCGACCATGCAAACCCATTCCATGAAGCTCTCTACGCACTGTTGTTCTGATAAACTGAAGGCCACATGAAGTTTGGAGGTCTTTAGCCATTGACTCTAAAGACAGTTGGTGAATTCTGCGCAATGTGCGCTGAGCTCGCTCTGTCATGTGACGTGGCCTACCACTTGGTGGCTGAGTTGCTGTTGTTCCCAGTTGCTTCCACTTTGTTATAATACCACTAACAGTTGAGCGTGGAATATTTAGTAGGCAGGAAATGTCACGGATGGACTGGCAACCTATCACGGGACCACGCTTGAATTCACTGAGCTCCTGAGAGCGACCCATTCTGTCACAAATGTTTCTGGAAGCAGTCTGCATGCCCGGGTGCTTGATTGTATACACCTATGGCCATGGAGGCAATTGCAACACCTGAATTCAATGATTTGGAGGGCTGGCCCAATACTTTTGGCAATATAGTGTACTTTAATATACTGCTGGGTTATATTTTATCACTGTGCTTTGCTGGCTCTTAAAAGACATTCTGGTGACAGGAGAGTTAAATCTCCATGTGTACCAGGGTCACAGTCCTCCACGTGGTAACATGAGCAAAGTTCAGAGCATCAGATAGGGAGATATGGAGATGTGTGTACACAGGAACACAAAACACGGGCTGACACAGATCTGCGGAAACACAATATGAGCACCTAGGTGGGACACACTGAGCACACCACCATACACTCCAAGATAAAGGGGGACGAGGAGCTGCCGTAAGGTAAGAGGCTGTGCGTATGCGTATTGTACAGATGGATGATATGTTCCAGGGTTATGCTATAGCTATGTACTAATATTTATTAGTTGTTACTGATTTTCCAGCCACACTACTATATTTTTAAAATGTGTCCCAAAAAAGCTCTCTGACATTAAATCTTTGGTCGTACACACCATCCCGTGATGGTGCATCTACATCTGACATTGACTAAACACACATAGGGTTGCCACCTCATCCCTTGAAATCCGAACACATATTAATTACACAGATTCTGAGGCTGATTAAGGTGGTAATTAAACTCACTTGGTGCCTGATATGCATTACATTAGCCTCAGAACCTGTGTCATTAATATGTGTTGGGGTTTAAGGAATGAGGTGGCAACCCTAAACACACATCAATTAGGAAATAGATCATTTACATAAACCTTAAATCATTGTGTGATCTGCTATGTGTTATTGGGAGCACTCTTCTATTAAAAAAAACCTTCACAAAATAAAGATTGTTATAAAAGAAAATAACATAACTTAAAATCTTATTAAAAAAATAAACATATTAAAAAAAAAAAACGAAACTTGTTATATTTAATCATCAAAAATACAAAATTATTTGTTTATTAATCCCCCCCCCTAAAAAAAAAACCTTCACAACTTTCATACCTAAAAAATAAAGATTGTAATTAAAAAAAATAACAAATAGAAAAAGAAACATTAAAAAAAACTAAGATTGTTATATTTAGTCATACAAAAAAACTAAACTTGTTATATTTAATCATCAAAAATACAAATTTATTTGTTTATTAATCCTCCCCCCCCCAAAAAAAAAAACCTTCACAACTTTAATACCTAAAAAATAAAGATTGTAATAAAAAAAAATAACAAATAGAAAAAGAAACATTAAAAAAAACTAAGATTGTTATATTTATTCATACAAATTCAAAGTTATATGTTTATTAAAAAAAAGAAAACCTTCACAACTTTAATAACAAAAAAATTGTAATAAATATATATATATATATATATATATATATATATATATATAATAAAAAAACTTAGAAACTTCTAAAAAAATTATAAAGTGTTATATTTAGTCATTAAAAATATAAATTGTTTATTGTTGAAAAAACCCACAAATTTAATAACTAAAAAAAAAGATTGTAAATTAAAGAAAATAATATTGATAATGAATTAATGGGCATAAATTCAGTTGTTTTCAAAGACTGACTAATTGGCTGGGCTTCTCTAAAAAAAAGAATACATTTTCTGCATTTGTTTTGTGTATGATGCAATCACTTTTAATTGAATTAAGGCTCATTTGTTTAACCTGGCCAGCATAAGAGTATTTGATATGGTCAAATAGTTTGTCTTGTGCAGCCTTTCTCAACCTTTTTAACCCAGAGGAACACTTGAGATTATTTTCAAGTCTCGGGGAACCCCTGCTAAAACTAGTTCATTGTGGGGCTGTAGGAAAATTGATGCTTACATTGGTGGCAAAATGCCCCCCTTATAAATAGCTAAAAAGGTCATTGGTGTCATGTTGTTCGCTCTACAAGTGGTTGGCCCTGGAACTATGCAAGCACCATCAAAAAGGAGGTTGATTAGCCATTGTTCAAGGAATCCCGAGCAACCTCTGGAGAAACTCTAGGGTTCCACAGAACCCTGGGTGAGAATGGCTGGTCTAGTGTGACCTTATATTTTGCCTTCCCTTGTTCCTTCCTGTCCTCCTCAATAACATGCAATTTTTTCTTTTTAAATACAATGGTTTCTAAAGCGAGCAAAATCCTCAACTGTGGGTGTAGGATTATAACTTTTTTTTTCTATGGTTGAACTGGATGGACCTTTGTCTTTCTTCTGCCAGACTAACTATGTAACTATGTATTAAAAGAGGTATAGACTCCAGAGAGAGATATCATTCTACCCCGGTACAAATCATTAGTAAGACCTCATCTGGAATATGCAGTTCAGTTTTGGGCACCAATTCACAAAAAGAACATTGGGGAACTGGGGAAAGTACAGAGAAGGGCAACCAAACTGATACGAGGCATGGAGGAGCTCAGCTATGAGGAAAGATTAGAGGAACTGAATTTATTCTTTCTTGAGAAGAGGAGATTAAGGGGGGATATGATCTCCATGTATAATACATAAGGGGGGATATGATCACCATGTATAATACATAAGGGGGATATGATCTCCATGTATAATACATAAGGGGGGGATATGATCTCCATGTATAATACATAAGGGGGGATATGATCTCCATGTATAATACATAAGGGGGATATGATCTCCATGTATACTACATAAGGGGGGATATGATCTCCATGTATAATACATAAGGGGGGATATGATCACCATATATAATACATAAGGGGGGATATGATCACCATGTATAATACATAAGGGGGATATGATCTCCATGTAAAATACATAAGGGGGGAAATGATCTCCATGTATAATACATAAGGGAGGGATATGATCTCCATGTATAATACATAAGGGGGGATATGATCTCCATGTATAATACATAAGGGGGATATGATCTCCATGTATAATACATAAGGGGGATATGATCTCCATGTATAATACATAAGGGGGGATATGATCTCCATGTATAATACATAAGGGGGGATATGATCACCATGTATAATACATAAGGGGGGATATGATCTCCATGTATAATACATAAGGGGGGATATGATCTCCATGTATAATACATAAGGGGGGATATGATCTCCATGTATAATACATAAGGGGGATATGATCTCCATGTATAATACATAAGGGGGGATATGATCTCCATGTATAATACATAAGGGGGAATATGATCTCCATGTATAATACATAAGGGGGATATGATCTCCATGTATAATACATAAGGGGGATATGATCTCCATGTAGAATACATAAGGGGGGATATGATCACCATGTATAATAAAAGGGGGGATATGATCTCCATGTATAATACATAAGGGGGGGATATGATCTCCATGTATAATACATAAGGGGGATATGATCACCATGTATAATAAAAGGGGGGATATGATCTCCATGTATAATACATAAAGGGGGGATATGATCTCCATGTATAATACATAAGGGGGATATGATCACCATGTATAATACATAAGGGGGGATATGATCTCCATGTATAATACATAAGGGGGGATATGATCTCCATGTATAATACATAAGGGGGGATATGATCTCCATGTATAATACATAAGGGGGGATATGATCTCCATGTATAGATACATCATTGGTTCATATAGTGAACTCGATGTAGTTATTCCCCCTGAGGTCATCACAGAGGACACGGGTGTGCTCTTTAAGTCTGGAGGAAACGAAATGTAATCTCCAAACACGGAAAGGTTTTTTCACAGTGAGAGCTGTGAAAATGTGGAATAGACTCCCTCAAGAGTTGGTTCTGGCCAGCTCAGTGGATTGCGTTATAAAAGTCCTGGATTGTTTCTTAGATACACAGAATATAACTGGATATAACATTTTTAGGTAAAGTTGATCCAGGGAATATCCGATTGCCTCTCAGGGGATCAGGAAGGAATTTTTTTTCCCTGCAGGAGCAAATTGGATCGTGCTTTGCTGGTTTTTTTTTTTGCCTTCCTCTGGATCAACTGTGGGTGTAGGATTATAACTTTTTTTTTTAATTTTAATGGTTGAACTGGATAGACTTTTGCCTTTTTTTCAGCCAGACTAACTATGTAAGTATGTAACAACCTTTTTGTTCTCATTACATACCTTATTTTAGATCCAGTGATGGGGGGTAATATCAATATTTTGCTATGGGACTTCATGAATTGTAGTTACAAGTGGTAATATTATTAAACAAAAAATGCCAGGGGTGAAGGCTTTGGTAGAAAGCTTCGTAAAACCTGAACCAAATGAAACGATCTGGCCTGCAGGTATGGAATGCTGTAGTCTGACCTTCATTGGTTGAGGATACCTATGCCTGGGTGTCCTCTTGTTATCAGCAGATGATGTCACTCTCTCGGTTTAGTGATACAGAGCCTATCTACATCAATATCATGCACTGTGCACATGAAATACACATGTATGGCCTGCTGGCGTCAAGTCCAAAAGGAATTTTGCAATCGGCAGTTCATACTGCTATATCTGGTAGCTGATCACATTCAGCTGGACTTAATAATGAAAATGTTTCTGCGCTTATCCAAGCCACTTCTTCAGTTCTATTGTCAGGATGACACCCCAGCATTTATATCCACACAGGTATCACCAACACCTTGACCCAATCACCATGCAATGTGTCAAGGCAGGAGGGAGTGTGAACGTTGTGGAGCTATGGAACTATTTGCACTGGTGACCAAGAAAACAAGAGGAAATCCAAAACGATGTAGTTGTCCACCAATCAGGAGTTGAGGGAAAATCTTCAGACTGGGATAATTCCAACTGTTCTGGGGATAATTGTCTCAACCTTCCCTCAGTTTGGGAAGTTGTCACTAACTTGCTGTGGAAATAAAGGTAAATTTACCAAATGGTACACAGCGATAATAGCCTTCCGGAGGTTTAAACTCTAATCCAGCATTGGTGTCAATGGATGTGGTAATAACCGGCAGCATTGGTGTCAGTGAACCCAATAATAACCCCAGCAATGGCATCAGTGGATACAATCATAACCCCCAGCTTTAGTGTCAGTGAACTAAATAATATCCCTTAGTATTGGTGTCAGTGGATGCAATAATAACCCCCAGCATTGGTGAAAGTGGATGTAATAACAACCCTGAACATTGGTGTCAGGGAATCCAATAAAACCCCCCAGCATTTCTGTCAGTGAATGCAATAATAACCCCCAGCATTGGTGTCAGTGAACCCAATAAAATCCACAGCATTTTTGTTAGTGGATGCAATAACAACCCCCAGCATTAATGTCAGTGAACCCAATAATAACCCTCAGCACTAGTGCCAGTGGATGCAATAATAACCCCCAGCATTGGTGTCAGTGGATACAATAACAATTCCCATAATTCGTGTCAGTGAACCCAATAAAAACCCCTAGCACTGGTGTCAGTAGATGCAATAATAACTCCCAGCATTGATGTCAGTAAACTCAATAATAACTCCCAGCATTGGGGCCAGTGGATGTGAAACAACCCCCAGCATTGCTGTCAGTAGATGCAATAATAACCCCCAGCATTGGTGTCAGTGAACCCAATAATAACTCCAAGCATTGGTGCCAGTGGATGCAATAATAACCCCCAGTATTGGTATCAGTGGATCCAATAAAACCTCTGGCACTGGTGTCAGTAGATGCAATAATAACCCCCAGAATTGGTGACAGTGAACCCAATAATAACTCCAAGCATTGGTGTCAGTAGATAAAATAACAATTCCCAGAATTGGTGTCAGTGAACCCAATAAAAAACCCCAGTGCTGGTGTCAGTAGATGCAATTATAACCCCCAGCACTGGTGTCAGTGAACCCAATAATAACTCCCAGCATTGGTGCCAGTGGATGCAAAAACAACCCCCAGCATTGCTGTTAGTGGGTGCAGTTGTATCCCCCAGCATTTGTGTCAGTGAACCCAATAATAACTCCCAGCATTGTTAGTTTCCACAATAATAACCCCCAGAATTAGTCTCAGTGGGTGCAGTAACAACCCCCAGCATTTTTTCACAGCCTACTGCACCACTCCTCCACTGCCGGCCCGGGCACTCTTCTCCCACAACTCACTTCCGAACCCCTCATCTACTGCTTGCCTCTGCACAAGTCATCCTCTGTTTGCCTCTGCACCCTCCCTCCACAATGCGAGCCCCCACTTGGCACAGCTCACCTCTACATGCTCGTTTCTGCACCACACATCCAACACTTGTGTTTGCACCACTCATCCTCCACTCACTTCTGCACCCCTCCTCTACAGCTTGACCCCACACTCTAGACAGCTCCCATAATCACCCCTCATTCACAGCTCCCCTTGTTCATCATTTGCATTTGCACCCCTCATTCACAGCTCCCCTTGTTCATCATTTGCATTTGCACCCATCATCCACAGCTCACCTCTGCACTCCTTGTTCACAGATCACCTCGGCACCCCTCATCCACAGCTCAACTGAATGGAACAGCTATGCTGGTGCATGGTCTTTTACTTTTGTTTTTCTGTGGCTCCCTGCACACACAATGCCGATAGCAGCAGAGAGACAAGAAACATGGCCGACAGTAGAAGCCTTGGCACCCTGGACACATGCCCCAGGTGCTCACTGCTAGCGACACCACTGCCAACAGGGATGTCAAGTTCCTGGCCTTTCCATCCCCCTAGAAAGTGACCTGTAGATGGCTCCCAGGCAGCCTCAGCTCAGGCAGTGCTCCAAAGCCCTCCAGCATGGTGGTTTTCTCCAAACAGTCCCAGGATTACATAATCAAAAAATGCAACGTTGGTACCTTGACGCGTTTCGTGCCATTGACAACATGCCATTGCACGAAACGCGTCAGAGTACCAGCCTGCTGAGCCGATGTCACCCTTTGCTGCTGGAGCCACGTGTCTGGCCAGCGGCCATCTTGGAATTCATGCATGATTTTACCTGCACATACTTACCTGTAGCTGATGCTGCTATCATACTGGATGTCATATATAGCTGCTTGCCTAATAGCTGGTGCTATTTGCTGATATTATACTGGATGTTACAATAAGCTGCCTGATATGTGATTATCAACACTGGCTGAATAAAATGTATTACACTATATCAGCCTTTTGTCCTGGTGGCTTATTTGAGCTACTTAAGGAGGATCTCCCATTGATGCTGAACTTACCTGATTCTGGGTGTAAGTGAAACCTGTGAGCAGTTCTTACTACCAGGGAGGGTCCACTGAGAGGTCCGGAGTACATTCCCTGGGTATACCAAGCGCCATCGGAGTGCCATATCCCTACCTGGTTCCAGATGACCACCAGTGCCCCATATACTACATGCGTAAAATTATTTTACGTCTGGTGAGTGCAAGCACACCCCTTTTTTGCCTATCACGGAAGTCACGAGCACCTTATTATGTGATGGAAGTTGAATGGGAATGATTGATATCTTCCTACTTGGGAATACTGACGCGCCTTTCTGAAAACTTCAATGGACTTTTATATATTTATTTATCAAATTTATGCGATGTAATGTGTTTACATGATACCGGTGTCACTTTATAATTATTTACTGTCTTCATCAGGGGTGGACTGACAACACATGGGGCCCCCCGGGCAATAGGGGATCATGGGGCCCCTGTGTCCTTGCCCAAACTCAAAAAAGCCTATGAAAAAGGTACCAGGGGCATCTCATGGGGCCCTCTACTGACCCCGGGCCCTCAGGCAGTGCCCGAGTTTACAAATGGTCAGTCCGCCCCTGGTCTTCATCAAGACATCACTTTTTGTATCACTTACTAGCGCATAATTTTGCGCGTTTATCACTTCTTCACTTTATCATTATTCGAGCGCTGCATTTTTTTGATTATATATATATGTTCAAGGATTTTATGGGTTTCTTTATGCAAGCTGTTTATATACTAGATTGAGAAGCGCTCGCTTAAATATTTATATTTTAGTCCCAGGATTACAGATTGATGCTGTGATCCCAGAACATCACCCGAGACAGCATTGGCTGGACAAAGGGCCAACATATGGAACATTTGGCATCTAAACCATTACAGCAATAAGAAATTGTTCTACTAAAGTCCAACCGGGGCAAAATGATTTCTTATCGACTGATATATGTTGCTGCACTTGAAATTTAGCACTGAAGACGTCATGTACTTTAAAAGCCTAATCTACATTTATATTATATAGATATAATGATATATCTACAATATGTATAGATTTTTTCCCCTAAATTAACTTAAATTAGCTTTATCTCCATACAGAGTCCTGAGGGTGACGACAGCTGTCCAGCCTTGTGAGCAGGTGACCCCTCTTCATGAGTGGGTGACATGTTCAGACTGTTGCACCATCACACCCTTAGGCTCCATGTACACTTAACCTCCCTAGCGGTCTGATTATTTCAGATTTTTTGTGCTGAAAGCGGTACCATTATTTTGCATAGAAATATGTAGTTTTTTTATTGTAGGCTGTAATTTTTAGGAATAACTCACTGAAATCTGTCTGAACAAGAGTCTAGTAAACATTCCGGGTATGATAAAATTTGAAACACGAAATCATAAATTATAATTTAATAAATAATCATAAAAAATAATAATATAATAATAATACATTTAATTCAATAATATAATCAAACCAAAAACACTGAAATTTGAAACAGAGCGCCAAGTTCGCACATCGCTGAGCAAAGTCGCAGAATCGTTTTCAGTGTCTGATGAGGAATTTCCCCCACGAATCATTATCACTCAATTCTGCAAGTGGTTCTGATTTACTATCGCTGTTCTCTAGCTGATCTAAACCCGCTTTTGACCTAAAGGGACACTTTTTGGACGCCATGGACGTTTCTCAGTTTCCAGGCAGAAAGAACAGTACAAATGCAGGCAGGGCGCCGGACAAAGCACTCGGGACAAAATGTATGTGAAATGGTTTGATACAGGAATGTTTTACTATGTAAAATTTGTTTGGAAAAAAATGACATTTTTTTAAATTTTCAAATTTCCCGCCGCCAGCGGCGCCCGTACGTCACAGGGACCGGAACATAGAAGCCGGGTGCCGGCATTGGCCGGAGGAGATGGCCGGGAACGCTGCAGGGTACACATCGCGGGAGCGAAGGACAAGGTAAGCTCTGCAGGGACTCCCTATGCAGTGCCGCATGGTAAGCCTGAGTGTAGCTCGGGGTTACCGCTTTTGGTACTGAAACTTTACCCCGAGCTACACTCGGGAATACCACTAGGGAGGTTAAGGTGATAAACTCACTTTTAGGAGCTTTTTTGCATTTTTTTTCAGCAGCTCCTGAACTCACCCCAGGGGGCGGACTGACAACTCATGGGGCCCCTCGGGCAATAGGGGATCATGGGGCCCCTGTGTCCTTGCCCAAACTCAAAAAAGCCTATGAAAAAGGTACCAGGGGCATCTCATGGGGCCCCCTACTGACCCCAGGCAGTGCCCAAGTTTCCAAATGGTCAGTCCGCCCCTGACTCACCCTAATGTTTTCCTATGTGTCCATGTACATTATGGTGTCCTTTTATGAAACAGAGATCCTAGGGATCGTTGCTGATCTCCGATCATTAATGGTTTAGGAAACTGAGATGATCAGCGGAGAACATGTTTTCCACTGATCATCTCAGTACACAGATGGCCAGTATATGAAGGATCAATGTCAGCCCTTCTCTGGTGATCTGTGTTCTTCCTCCAGATTCTCCAACCCAGAGCTGGAGAATCGGAGGAACCGCAAACGAAGCAGCGATAATTTACCTCTGTTTAGTAAACTGTGTTTGATTGATCTATTACTGTAATCTCACGAGATTATAGAAAAGCAGCCGCTTTCCAGCATTCAAAGCGTTTGTAGATCGTTCTCCCTTCATTCGGAGAAGTGATCTACACCGCTTCATAAACAGGCATTCAGATGAGAACTGATCCTCTGAGAATGCCGGAGAACTGAGCAGCGGTTATTTACCACTGCATGATCAAAGGACACCTATGTCGTTTACAGTCAGTTGCGTTTACAGTTGTTTTTTTGAACGCAACAAACGTGCGTTCAGGAGTAGATTTTATCAGCGTTTAAAACGCCAAACGCTTTGTAAACACAGCTAACCACGTTTATAAGTGTTTGCGTTTGGAACATTTTTTAACTCTTTTCAAGATGCGGTCCAGATGCATGAAAAATGCATGCAAAGCGTTTTCCCGGTACTCAAATGGACCCGGTACACCAGACTTTGAGGTTTTTGTATGAAAGAAAATATGTTAGACACTGCTGCAATAATTTCTGCACAGAAATGAGCCGGAACACATCCAAACACCACAAAAAAAGACAGCTAATCTCAACAAACACTGCTCTCTCTGCTTCCGCTCTCTCTATTTCTCTCAAAATGTCTGAAATAGTTAATTTTTTACTGTTTTTCAGCGCATTCTGGGCATTTGGGAAGGTCTCCTGAAGTTGTCTTTAAAAAACGCTTCTAAACGCACATAAAAGCGGTATGCAAACGCGGCTAAACAGACGTTTTTTAACCTACGTTTTCCAGCAGTCAGTCTCCATCATTCAGAAGTGTCCTGTGTACATGGAGCCTTACTATTCACCTTTGCCCACCTCAACTAAACCTGTGATAGAAGAAGTATGTAGGCTGCATTTCAGCCCCTCGCCGAGAGAATGCTAGGTGCCTACATATCAATTATATGTTGCTGACCCAGAACAAGTACAACATTGCATATAGATTAGCAGTTCGAACAGTTTTCATCTATTTCCAGGCCTGGGCTATGACGTATATTACAGCCAGGCAAGTAGCATTTTCAAAAAAAGGCCGTCAACCTAGATGTTCTTGTAGGCCCCGTTATTTTGGAGCTTCAGCTAAACCATCGGCAATCAGCTGCTGAAGAGCTAATGCAGTCAATGTTAATTTCTTGCTAGTAAGAGATCTAACCACTTGCTGTCACTCACCGGAACAGGATAGGAATTTTTTATTAATTCAATTGTGCTACTAAAATCGTTAGTGATTGATCAATAGAAGTAGCAAATGATCACTAAAAGGAACAAATGGCTCCCAACAGAGAAAATT
Source organism: Staurois parvus (assembly GCF_062004578.1). NCBI lineage: Eukaryota > Metazoa > Chordata > Amphibia > Anura > Ranidae > Staurois > Staurois parvus. The sequence goes on from NW_028319438.1 coordinate 1,695,927, forward strand.
ACACAAGCAACATGCAGTAGCATACCTCCCAATTAGGCATGACTTGGGTTATATTTCAATATATAAAAATATATATATATATACTGCATGTTGAAATGCGTTTTTTATATATTACAAAATATATAAAAAATCTTTTTAAAAATTAATTTTCAAACATACTGTATGCCTTTAAAAATACATTTAATCAACGTTTTTGGAATGCATTTACAAATATATGTAAAAATATATGTTAAAATGACTTTTTATATGTTAAAAAAAATCTGAAGAATATATTTAAAAAAAAATATTTTTCAGATACTTTGTAATATATAAAAAACACATTTCAACATACAGTATATATATATATATATATATATATATATATATATATATATAAAAATGTATTTTGAAATACATTGAATGTGACCAAAATTGTAGTATTTCAAATATAGTTCATTATATTTGGGAAGAATATTTTAAAAATATATTTAAAATATATTTTTCTTCCATGTGGGCAGGTCAGCAGAACCTGTGGGAAGCTGTCACATGATCTCATCCTCACTGGCTGAATAAGTTGCGGATGGGGCATGCTTGTTAAGCTACTGACCAGATACTGCCACGTTGCCATAATAGACCAAGGTCAGGGGCGGACTGACCATTTGGAAACTCGGGGACTGCCTGAGGCCCGGGGGTCAGTAGGGGGCCCCATGAGATGCCCCTGGTACCTTTTTCATAGGCTTTTTTGAGTTTGGGCAAGGACACAGGGTCCCATGATTCCCTATTGCCCGGGGGCCCCATGAGTTGTCAGTCCACCCATGACCAAGGTCATTGACGTAATATGACCAAGTGTGAAGCTGAGGAGCGGGGAATGTCTCAGGAACGGGGATGGTGGGAAAGCTTCCCAAGGACAGCTTTTCCACCACTGCCTTTCTTTTATATTGGCTCCTCAACATAAGAAATGCAATAATGGTTGACCAAGAAGAAGGATCTGGTTCCAAAAGAAGGACATTCCCTTTATTGCTGGGACAATTTGCAGCTATGTAGTAGTTATTGCTCTTGAATGATCCAATGCTCCATGCATGTGTCATTGATCGCTATAACATGCTACATGATACATGTGTAGAACATTCCATTAGGAGATATTTGCTGCATTTGTTTAACAACCATTTCTCTCAGCGATTATTTACCAGTGAATATTGAGTGTAGGCTCTGGTCCTAAACTAGGGCTATTATGCAAATTTAGTTTTTGGCTCGGCTGTAGTTGGCTCAGACTGATTGGAGTTTCTTTATTTAGTTTTCCCCTAATCTCAGTTGGGTTGTTCATTTGTCACTGTCGCCAGTAGGTGTCACTGGATGCACAAATGGAGATATGAATGTTTCTTCCAGACAGCCCAGTAGGAGGTTCTGTGGCCACTGGTGCATTCTGGGAGAGGGTATATATATTGAGGCAGGCCATGTGCTGGCTCTCTTGCCTCAGGCCAAGGTCTGAGGAGGTGCTGCTATAGAGAGCTTTGTGTCAGGCCAAGAAGGCTGTCGGGGCCTACCTGCTTTGAAGTGGTCCTGAGGCTGTCCTGTCCGAGGTGGTGGAAGCCGAGCCAAAGTGAGGAGAGCCATGATGAAGGCCAGTCTCTCAGAAGGGCCTGGTGATTCGTTTTTTTAGGATGCACTAGCAGGGGCGGACTGACCATTTGTAAACTCGGGCACTGCCCGAGGGCCTGGGGTCTGTAGGGGGCCCTATGAGATGCTCCTGGTAACTTTTTCATAGGCTTTTTTGAGTTTGGGCAAGGACACAGGGGCCCCATGATCCCCTATTGCCTGGGGGCCCCATGAGTTGTCAGTTCGCCCCTGTGCACTAGACTCTGAAAACGTGCTTGCAGTGTTGCCAGGTCGGCTAAAGGTACTGACACTGTGAAGCCGGACTTTGTTCTGGATCCAAGGAGTCTGTAAGTGAATTGCATGGCATCTGGAACCCCAAACCCTCTCCTTCCATTTCCTTTCAAGCTCAACATTAAAGCTCTGAAAAAGACCTAAAGTGACTGGCACCCAATTTCTGTTCTAATCTCCTTTTTGTAGCTTGCTCCCAATCCTGTGGAGGTACTATCTTGGCTTCAGGGGAGTCAAGGGGGGGCGCTACATGAGCTTCTAACAATGTCCTGTGTAGCTCCAGCCTTCCAGGATGTGGTTAAATCTCTTGGTAAGACATTAAAGCCAACTCTGGGATAAGCCAATATTATCTAAATACATTAGTCATTTGTATTCTCCCTGGAATCTCGGTGTGCTTTGTGTATTCCTTCCAGATCTGTGCAGTAATCCAGTGTGAGACCTTCCTGTAATACAGACCAGTCACTGCTGCTCTCTCCCCTTGTGCACTGGTCTTGTCTCCACCCCCTCCTGTAGTGTTCTGCAGGCAGCCTGTAGTGGGTGGGGCTTGTTTGGTCCCTCCCACATCTCTGCTCCCTGCACAGGTCTGTGTAAGTGATGATGTCACTGCTACTTTACAAGGCAATATATGCATTTGCAAAGGCATTTAGTTCATACAAAGTGGATTTATATCTTTTGTGGCTACGAACAAATATATTTAAATAAAAAAATGTTTGTGGCTGGAGTTCAGCTTTAAAATAACCTGTGTAGTTCAACCTTAGGAGGACTTAGGCCCCATGTACACGGGACACTTCTGAATGATGGAAACTGACTGCTGGAAAACGTAGGTTAAAAAAACGTCTGTTTAGCTGCGTTTGCATAACTTGTTTATGCGCATTTATGTGCGTTTGCGTTTAGAAGCGTTTTTTAAAGATAAACACAGGAGAACCTCCCAAATGGTAAATTATTAACTATTTCAGACTGTTTCAGAGAAATACAGAGAGTAGAAGCAGAGACAGCAGTATGTGTTGAGATTAGCTTAGGTGTGAGTTGCTCATTAACATATCTTTTGTTTCCAAGGGTGGGAAAGGTGTCTGGTGGAGGGAGTCATTAAGGTCACCTGGCAGGGGGTCTTCATGAGGAATTTGAGGTGTGAATAGTCAGTCACATATCTTTTGTTTCCAAGGGTGGGAAAGGTGTCTGGTGGAGGGAGTCATTAAGGCCACCTGGCAGGGGGTCTGCATGGGGAATTTCAGGTGTGAATGGTCATTAACATTTCTTTTGTTTCCAAGGGTGGGAGAGGTCTGAGGTGTGAATTGGTCATTACAATGTGTGACAAGCTTGGTAGGAACATCCTGTGTTCAGTGTTTTGTCCATCTGAGTACCTTGAAAATGCTTTGCATGCATTTTTCATGATGAAAAAAGGCTCAGGACAGCATCGGGAATTAAAAAAAAAATTCAAACGCAAACGCTTATAAATGCGATTTTCTGCATTTACACGCGTTTTGCGATTGAAATGCTGATAAAATCGACTGCTGAACGCAAGTTTTCTGCGTTCAAAAAAACGACTGTAAACTCAAATGACTGTAAACGACTCTGTGTACATGGACACATAGGAAAACATTAGGGAGAGTTCAGGGGCTGCTGAAAAAAAAACGCTGAACAGCTCCTAAACGTGAGTTTATCAGCTGCAGTGTACATGGAGCCCTTACTTGTAGCTTACAGACTTTTTCCATGTGGCAGCTGTGATGCTTGGTGATTGGTCGAGCCATATGCGGTGAGCACTAAGTATTTTCTTCTATCCTGGCACCTGATAAAAGCAGCGCGGTAGAAGGAAAAAATGTGTTTCAGGGAAGGAGTGGAATAAAGCAAACCTCTTACTTTGTTTCATTAAAAAGTTTCTTGTCATTACTAAAGTATATGTTTAAGCAAAGCCTGTTTTCTAGTTTGAATGGCGTTGGGAATGTTTAGAGCCCTTGTCAGACTTTGCTGTTTATCATAATTTGGACTACGTTCTGTTGCATTTGCATGTATGTATTCTGTTGCTGTATTGAACTGTATCAGGTTGCTATTGTACATTGACATCTAGTGGTGGTTACCTATGTGATTTGATAGCTCACTCTGATCTTCCCTCCTGTTTAGTGCAAGTTAGTTCAGTCCTATCTGGACCCTCCCTGTTTTTTCCATGTTTCCCTAGTCAGTGATAGTTCGTTGCAGGGCTTAAAGTGATTTTAAAGGCTTAAATTAAAAAAAAGAAATAATAACAAACATGTATATACTTACCTGCTGTGTGCAGTGGTTTTGAATATAGCAGCCCGGATCCTCCTCTTCTCAGGTCCCTCACCGGCGCTCCTGGCCCATTCCTTCTGTTGGGTGCCCCCACAGCAAGCAGCTTACTATGGGGGTACCCAAGCATGCGCACTCCCAAGTCGCTGCTTCGTGTATCCATTCACACACAGAGCGGAGGCTCAGCCCCACCCCCTCTCTCTTCTCATTGGCTCACTGGCTGTGATTAGGGGGGCTGGGGGGGGGATGCTGCACAGAGAAGAATTTTTACCTATATGCATAGAATGCATGAAGGTAAAACACATTGAGCCTTTACAACCGCTTTAACCCCTCGCCTACAGGACACTGTCACCCCCTTCCTGTCCAGGCCAATTTCCAGCTTTCAGCGCTGTCACACTTTGAATGACAATTGCGCGGTCATGCAACACTGTACACATATTAAATTTTTATCATTTTTTTGTGACAGATAGAGCTTTCTTTTGGTGGTATTTAATCACCTCCGGGATGTTTATTTTTATTTATTTATATGATTCTCTTGAGGTTCATTTTACATTGTTTTTTAATTGAAATCGAGGGGTATACTGACAAAAAAAAGGCCCAGGGGCCCACACCAAAAATATTAAAACCAATATTTTCATGGATAAGGAAGCCTAACAAGGTAACCAAGATATGAGAAGCAAATTGGATGATAGATAATTGTTTTTAGTGTATTTTACAGGTGATTTAAGACACGGGTCAAAACCGACCCGTTAACATAAGAGATGGTAACAGGAAACTAACACGAGGAAGGTTAAACAAACCAAAAACTACTGAAAATTTTGAAAAGAAAAAACTTTTTTTCTTAGTTTTTTGCATGGCATTGATATATGGCAATGATAGGCGGCACTGACTGGCAAGGCCTGGCACTGATAGGTGATACTGACTGACACTGATAGGTGGCACTGACAGGCACTGATAGGCAGCACTGATGCGCACTGATAGGCGGCACTGATTGGCACTGACTGGCACTGATAGGTGGCACTGACAGACATTGATAGGTGGCACTGACTGCCACTGATGGGTGACACTGAAAGGCAGCTCAGATGGGCACTGATGTGGCATTGATGTGCACTGGTAGGCACTGATATGTGGCATTGATGTGGCACTGATGGGCACTGGCACTGATGAGCACTGACACAAGGCACTGATTGACACTGACAGCTGGCGCTTCTGGGGCTACACTGATCATCAGGGCACACTGATCATCAGTGCCCTGATGATCAGTGTACATGTCCCCTCCACAGAATGCCGATTACCGGCTCTCCTCTCGAGCTGTCAGCAAGAGGAGAGAAATGCCGATAACCGACATTTCCCTGTTTACATGTGATCAACCGTGATCCGCTGTGTCCGAGGGACGCTGCGCGCTCCCTGAGCCGTGCATGCGCGGTGAGAATAGGAGGACGTCATATGATGTCCTTCCAGAACGAGAGAACCACCTTGCGTCCGTCATATTACTATATGGCTGGTGGGAGGTGGTTAAGAAAGTCATTGGGGTCGATTTACTAAAACTGGAGCATGCAAAATCTGGTGCAGCTGTGCATAGTAGCCAATCAGATTCTAACTTCAGGTTGTTCAATTAAGCCTTGACAAAAAATACCTGGAAGCTGATTGGTTTCTTTGCAGAACTGCACCAGATTTTGCACTCTTCAGTTTTAGTAAATCAACCCCATTGCCTTATTATACTTCAAAAGACTGGAAAAACATCCTCTGCTTCAAGGCTTATTAACCACTTGCCCTCCAGATTTGCCCCCTTCTTGATCAGGCCATTTTTTTGTGTTACGGCGCCGCGTTACTTTAACTGACAATTGCGCGGTCGTGCAATGCTGCTCCCAAATGAAATTTATGTCCTTTTTCCCCATAAATGGAGCTTTCTTTCGGTGGTATTTGATCGCCTGTGCGTTTTTTATTTTTTGCACAACGAACAGAAAAAGACTGACAAAAAAATAACAATATTTTTGACTTTTTGCTATAAAACATGTCCAGTAAAAAATTTTTTAAAAATCTAATTTCTTCATCAATTTTAGGCCAAAATGTATTCTGCGACTTGTCTTTGCTAAAAAAAAAAATCCCAATACGTGTAAATTAATTGGTTTACGTGAAAGTTATAGCGTTTACATATGGCGGAATATATACTCGAAAATTTTATTATTTTATTTTTTATACTAGTAATGGCGGCGATCAGCGACTTATAACAGGAATGTGGCAGGCATTCTGACATGGGGGGAGGATGACTAAATGCCACTGACATCCCAATGACACTAATACAGTGATCAGTGCTAATAAAAAGCACTGACAGTGTACTAATGGCACTGGGCAGGAAGGAGTTAACATCTGAGGCAATCAAAGGGTGGGAATCGCCAGTGATTGACATCTCTAGCCTTCGATAGTAGCGCGGATAGGGCAGCACGCGCGCACGCTCCTACCTGGAAATGCGAATCACATATATATACGTGATTTTGTGCAGCTCTGTAGCAGTACTTCTGCTATAGGACAGAGGGCAAGCGGTTAAAGAGTTAAGCTGCTTGTAGATGGTGCAAAGTCAGCAGGTGATCATACTATCAAGACAGACTGGGTATATGGAGGTATGTCAATGCATACAGCTGCATTTGAAACAGAGCAGGACATTTCCCTTCACTTCCTGTCTCAGGAGCGCAACAGGAAATGAGGAATCCCTGCTTAGACCGTTGTCACTGGATCAAGTGTCACCATCTGTCACGTACCTGTTAGTGGAGCTTGAGATGATGAGGGTGGTCTCTTCCACAATTCCCATCCAAGCAGGGGCGGACTGACCATTTGGAAACTCAGGCACCGCCCGAGGGCTATGGGTCAGTAGGAGGCTACATGAGATGCCCCTGGTACCTTTTTCATAGGCTTTTTTGAGTTTGCGCAAGGACACAGGGGCCCCATGATCCCCTATTGCCCGGGGGGCCCCATGAGTTGTCAGTCCGCCCCTGCATCCAAGCACTCCTAGTGGTAAAGACAGGGACTGCTAGGGCAGCAGAAGGTGGCAGGTGCCAGAAAGTTGGTCCAGTTGCTGAGGTTTGATGAGCAGAAGCGAGGAGTTGGGTCACGAGCCGAATTCAGTAACAGCCAGATAGATAGGTACAGAGTCCAGGTCATAGACAGGCAAGGGTTGGCAAGATGCTGGCAGTGAGGTACAATATCAGCAGACAGAATCTTAGTCAAGGCCAGGGTTGGTAACACGGATCTGTAGTACACATAAGCAGGCAAGGCAAATCCAGAGAAGAGTCAGAAAGGGACGGGTCAGTAACAGGGTCAAGCAGGCTTTCAGGAAGACAAGTCACTATCCAGAGAAGAGTCAGAGAGAGGTGGGTCAGTAACAGGGTCAAGCAGGATTTCAGGAACACAGGTCACAATCCAGAGAAGAGTCAGAGAGAGGTGGGTCAGTAACAGCGTCAAGCAGGCTTTCAGGAACACAGGACACAATCCAGAGAAGAGTCAGAGAGAGGTGGGTCAGTAACAGGGTCAAACAGGCTTTCAGGAACACAGGACACAATCCAGAGAAGAGTCAGAGAGAGGTGGGTCAGTAACATGGTCAAACAGGCTTTCAGGAACACAAGTCACAATCCAGAGAAGAGTCAGAGAGAGGTGGGTCAGTAACAGGGTCAAGCAGGCTTTCAGGAACACAAGTCACAATCCAGAGAAGAGTCAGAGAGAGGTGGGTCAGTAACATGGTCAAACAGGCTTTCAGGAACACAGGACACAATCCAGAGAAGAGTCAGAGAGAGGTGGGTCAGTAACATGGTCAAACAGGCTTTCAGGAACACAAGTCACAATCCAGAGAAGAGTCAGAGAGAGGTGGGTCAGTAACAGGGTCAAGCAGGCTTTCAGGAACACAGGTCACAATCCAGAGAAGAGTCAGAGAGAGATGGGTCAGTAACAGGGTCAAGCAGGCTTTCAGGAACACAGGTCACAATCCAGAGAAGAGTCAGAGAGAGGTGGGTCAGTAACAGGGTCAAGCAGGCTTTCAGGAACACAAGTCACAATCCAGAGAAGAGTCAGAGAGAGGTGGGTCAGTAACAGGGTCAAGCAGGCTTTCAGGAACACAAGTCACAATCCGGAGAAGAGTCAGAGAGAGGTGGGTCAATAACATGGTCAAGCAGGCTTTCAGGAAATCAAGTCACAATCCAGAGAAGAGTCAGAGAGAGGTGGGTCAGTAACAGGGTCAAGCAGGCTTTCAGGAACACAAGTCACAATCCAGAGAAGAGTCAGAGAGAGATGGGTCAGTAACAGGGTCAAACAGGCATTCAGGAACACAGGTAACAAGGGTAAAGCTGAGGCCCACCCAGCAAACATAATAGGCAAGCCTCATGTTTAAATAGGCTACTGGGTACTAGGATCAGGGGGTACGTCCATGCATCCATGGGTGCACCGCTGCCCGGTATGCATGTATGAGTGTGCACACGTTCTCATCCTTACAAGTCCAGCTACACACCCGCTATTCTTGATCCAGTGACATTTTGACATCATTTTCAATGGTCACATAGAGAGGAAGAATCTCCCCTGTATGGATATAAACAAAGCAAAGCTAAAAAAGGTTCCAAACCTTCTACGCTCTGTCGATAAACCTTTTGGCTAGATATATATTTTTTAATTATCATGTATACCGAATCAGTCTTTTGCTACACGTGTAGGAGTACAATGGAGATTGCTTGTTGTCTCATACAGATAAAGTAAATAGATGCTCAAGAATAGGAGTGATGTCCTTTGAAACCTTAACCCCAATATATGTATCAATAGCAAGTGCCAGAGTCCAGAAATGATTAGATAAAAGGGAAATCAATGCCTGGAGCCAGATGGCACATGCCCCTGCTAATCTATCTGTATGAAATCGCCTTCTGCTTCATGCTAACCTCTCATTCACAAGCAACCCTGATCTGAAAGTGTATATAAACCCAAAAACAAAAATGTAATATACTGCAGCGTAACAGTCCTTAGAAGCGACCCCTGCATTCCTTTCCCTTTATTTAGATTTTTTTTTTCTTGAGGTGACACTAAACGATATCCTTATTCTCCAAAAATAATCTATGCCCATCTACTACTTAACCAGTTGTGGACCACCCTATGCAGATATACTACTGCAGGGCGGCTGGTGCACATATGTGATACGTGATCTGACTCTTTCGGCTAGGGGATGCGTGTGCACCTGCTGCCCTGGCTGTGCTGTGATTCACTACAGACAACCCGATCAGCAGGTCCTGGCCAAAGACTTATGGCTGGGACCCACCAATTGGTGGAGCGGATGACAGGAGAGAGCTCTGTGATTGTAAACAACACAGAGCTCTGTCCTGACAGTGGCAATGTGACAGTTTTTGGTTCTCTGAAAAGCAAGGAATAAAAACCGGCACACCCCTTAGGAAAAGCAGCACACAGTTAACATGGGCAGCACAGTGGATAAATGTTTAGCACTTTTGCCTGGCAGTACTAGGGTTGTTGGTTTGAATCCCACCTATTGGACCCATTGTCAGACCCTACGCTGGTGCAGTGGGTCCTGGGTTCCTCCTGGTGCAGTGGGTCCTGGGTTCCTCCCAGTGCACGACAATGCCCGGCCTCATGTGGCAAAAGTATGCAGGCAGTTTCTGGAGGATGAAGAAATTGATACCATTGAATGGCCCCCATGCTCGCCTGACCTAAAACCATTAGAAAACCTCTGGTATTTCATGTTTCGGTCCATCTGATGCTGCCAGGTTGCACCTCAGACTGTCCGTCCAGGAGCTCAGTGATACCCTTGTCCAGATCTGGGGGGAAATACCCCAGGACACCATCTGTGGTCTCATTTGGAGCATGCGCCGACATTGTCAGGCATGCATACAAGCACGTGGGGGCCATACAAACTACTGAGGACCATTTTGAGTTGCTGCAATGAAATTTCAGCAAAATGGACTCGCCTGCTGCATAATTTTTTCACTTTGATTTTTGGGGTGTCTTTGAATTCAGTCCTCTGTAGGTTGATAATTTTCATTTCCATCAAACAATGGGGCATCCTTATGTTCCTAACACATTACCCATCCATATCAGTATAGAGATCCAGCATGAGATGTTTCCCCATTGAGATCTGATATGTTTTCAAAGTGTTCCTTTAATTTTTTTGAGCAGTGTATGTCTCCCACCCCTCCAATAAGACACATGCTTCTTCCCTCTAGACTCTGACACTTTTGTTTGGTTGGTGTAAAGTGCTGCTCTGCCATGACATATACATTAGCTAAGCATAGGAATTGGCACTACTATCTCAATTCTTATTTGTAATATTTTGTACATGTAGCACTACCCCCCTTAGGGGCTGCTGGTTTTGAATGGGTCCCTCTATGCTATGCTAGTCAACACGCATTTTCCACACTTTGTACACTGGAGTCAGTAAACAGTCCTTGAGTTTGGTTTTGTGATTTTTTTTGAGGTGTTAAACTTGGACAGGGTCCAGGAGTATACTGGATGCCTTGGAATTGTAGAACTTGAGGACAACTCCTTATCAACTATGTACAAAGATTTGTATTAGCAACAGTCTTTACTTGAAGGGCACCAAAGGCTCTTAGGTGTACCCCCTCAGACCCCGGATGATTTCTCCTCTTCACCCACATGCCTGAGGGTATCCCTGGGCAAGCTGTTAGTTTAGAACAGTGCCAGATGAAAAGCTAGTTTGGTATTACACCTGACTGCTCTCTCCCCTTATCTGGCCCAGGGGGTGTAAGAGTAGTCGAATTGTCCTATTCTGTTAGCTAGGTGGGTTGGTGACTGCCTTCAGGCCTTGCACTGGGCTGGCTCCTTCCCTGCTACACAGACTGTCCTCTCCTGGAGACGCTAAGGCAGTGAAGATCCTTTTCTCCAGCGATCTGCCTGTAGGTTGGATCCCCTCCCTGGGGCCCCCTCCCAGGCTCCACACTCCAGCCTTCCTCAATTTATATTCCACCCAGCACTGCACACCTCATTTCAGGCTCTGCCACATTTGAGGGCTGCCCTGGTCACCATACAGAGCTTTTTGCCAGGGGATTGGCCAAGGTCCCTCAAACATGCAGATCTGGGCCTCCTCCCATCCTCCAGAAAGCTCTCAGGTTTATGAAGAGGTGAGAGGGCTCCAGAAGCCCTGACCTGATAAACCTTCCAGCCTGTCTTGAGGTAACTTCACTACCTCATTCCCAGGCTAACTCATCCCCAGGCTGCTACTCAGTCTCTATCTAACTAAACAAAACTACCTAACTAACCTGGAGTGTGTTACATACATTTGCTGCAATCTAACTTTTGTTCTGTACAATGTTTTTAGCTGTATAACTGGATAAGACATACCGCCATATATAATATGTTCTGCTTCCGTTTTATGATGGCATGTTAAAGTTTGTTTCTTGTTTGGGTAGGTAACATACATACAAGGTTTGAAATGGAGGACTCTGTAAGGAAATATATTCTGGCCATCAGTGTCTTTCAGTGGGTGTTGACCTTTCTCCTAATGGGTAAGTGGACTTTGTCATGTCATGTCTATAGGGCCATATATGAGGTGAAATTGAGGACACACACATGTTCAGAAGTTAGACCATTCTTACATTCAGTGGGAGCTTCAATGGCCACTAACTTATCCAGTAACCCTATGTCCTGGAGCCCTCTGAAGGCTCTCTGAGTGTAAGTGCCTGAGACTCAACCCAATCCCTATGCAGACAAAGACTGGCTTTCAACTCTGTGTCTTACAGTTAAATCCAGCCTAATACATCCACCTGCAAAAGACCAATCCACTTTGATTCCTCCTTGGGTGAGACCTGAGAGGAAAATTGTCTTCAATGTAACTTTACTGGCTTCTGGCAGTCCTTCTACATTAGAATCTTTAAAAACCTTCCAGGGCACTGAAAACCCCTGGAGGAAGAACATTGTTCCTGGTCCATATTCCATGAGGACAGGAGACTCTATCAATTGGTCAAATGGCAGACTTAGTTGCCTCACACAACACAGAAAAAAGTGTTACTCCACTGAACGCCTCCAAAGAATGACCTTCACACATCAGCAAGCACAACAGGAACTCTTTTGTTTGATTGCAGAAAACATTCCCTAAATTAGAAGGTAAAGTAGGGTCAAGTCTCCCAAAAGCCTGGTAACACCTCTAACAGATAGAATTAACCAAGTTGGACTAATCTCTAGCACTGCTCTTAAAATAAAGAAGGACTTACATTTTATGCAATTTCCCCTCCTCCTTTAATCCTGCACGCAGGTAAGCTGTGAAATGTAATGAGAGTCATAATGACTCATAAGGACCTACAAGAAGCTTTGAAAAGTGTTACTGATATATAGAGGAAATTAATTATGGGTACTGATGTTTCTAGAACAGTCCTCATGTCAGTGGGCTAGATGTTTGGGAAGATGGGTTGAGGACAGAGTTCCTAGGCCATGGGATGGTGAGAGAATCAACTCAAATGACATTGACTGTGAAATGGTAGCATTCATGTACTAGTATGCCTTGCAGAGCTGTGTCCCTTTGCAAAGCAGCAGCACCATGGGGACAAAGAATGTGACTAACGGGAGTGACTGCACCATGTATAGACATTGCTTGTTACTGGCCAACCCTGTGTAGCCTTCTGTATGACATTCTGGGGGTTATTTACTGAAGATGGAGAGTGCAAAATCAGACTCACTTCTGCACAGAAACCAATCAGCTTCCAAGTTTTATTGGCAAAACTTATTTGAACAAGCTGGGGTTAGAATCTGATTGGTTTCTATGCAGAAGTGAGTCTGATTTTGTACTTCCAAGCTTTAGTAAATCAACCCCTCTCTGTCACTAACCTATAAGAGGAAACTTTAACGAAGAAGATGCTGTGGGTGAGGGAAAGTATGGGCTGGAGGAAGAAGACACAATATACCCAATAAACGTATATAGCTCTGACGAGGATGTGGTGTTGTTAACTAAGAAGAAGTCCAACATATAAACTACATTTTTATTTCAAATACAAGGTCCAAAGGCCACACAACTAACTAAATAAAGTTAGATTTTTGTTCAAAATGGAAATTTTGAAAAATTGTTCATCTGAACAGTTTATCTTGACATCATTGAGCCAATTAAGTATGTTCAAAAGCTCTTGACATTTCATCTAGGCCAGGGGTGTCTAACTGGTGGCCCTCCAGCTATTGAGAAACTACAAGTCCCATCATACCTCTGCCTTTGGGAGTCATGCTTGTAACTGTCAATCTTTCAATGGCTCATGGGACTTGTACGTTGGCAACAGCTGGAGGGCCGCCAGTTTGACACCCATGATCTAGGCCTTCTTGAATGAATTCCCAGACATATTAAACAGGTTTCATTTCAATATGAATGATTCTTCTCAAAAGAAAACCACATTCACACTTAGAATTTAAAAAATTTGAAAAATTTCCCTCCTGCTCATTCAAATTTTCCCATCACCGCGATCAAAAATGAAAATAAAACCTTTAGAAAATCGAACAAGGCTTCATGCACACTGTGCTCCTTTGGACACCTTTTCTCCGTAAAGGAAAAAAATCAGCTTAAAAAACACACTAAAAGCAGCATTTTTCACAAATGTTTATGTGTGTTCAGGCATTTGGCATTAATGCATTCTGTTGGATAGAACTTGAATTTATTCAGGCCATTAGAATGCATTAACACAAGAATGCGCTTAAGCACTCACGCTAATGTTCTCTGTTTAAACACTCGCCTGAGAACACGCAAATGATGCTTTTATTCTGCCTTTAAAGGTCCCTACCTCTAAAAGCCTCCGACACAAAGGTTATCATGGAGGGGGGTTTAGAGGCGGAAGAAAAAAAGTGACAAAAAGCCTGTAAAACAGACGTTTTTGAGCTTCAGTGTGCATGAGGCCAAAAAGGTGCGAAGATGGAAACTTTCAAGCAGAATCCTACTGGTGTATGGTCAGTTTTGAAATAAAAGAAAACTTCAGTTCTTTTTTTGCTCTTCCTTCTCCACCCAGGAACATTTTTCGCCTTGCTGTTCATCTATCTTCTCTTCACCTCATTTTGGCTGATTTCAGTGGTCTATTTCACCTGGCTGTTAATTGATTGGGACACTCCATCTCAAGGTAATAGTCTTTTGTATATTTATTTGATGCTTTGATCAGGGGCGGACTGACAACTCATGGGGCCCCCGGGCAATAGGGGATCATGGGGCCCCTGTGTCCTTGCCCAAACTCAAAGAAGCCTATGAAAAAGGTACCAGGGGCATCTCATGGGGCCCCCTACTGACCCAAGGCCCTCGGGCAGTGCCCGAGTTTCCAAATGGTCAGTCCGCCCCTGGCTTTGATACATACTCAGTGATATTCTCTTATTATTTAGGAAGCAGCACTAACTGGGTCCTGATTGTCTCCTGGCAGGTGGTCGCAGAGTGCACTGGATAAGGAATTGGACAGTCTGGAAGCATTTTAGAGACTATTTCCCAATAAAGGTATTTATTTCATGACATTTGTATGTTCATACAACTAACTTTTGCTAAAATTCCCTATGTGCTTTTTAGGTGATCTTTGAATTTTGGGGTTTCATTTTTGATTATTAGACATTGCCATTTTTGACTTCAGGGCTTTGTAGAAGGGTCTCTGCCATAAACCAGTGCAGGTAAATCTGGCCTGTGGCTTTTCTTAAGCTGACCATACATATTTTAACCACTTCAATACCGGGCACTTTTACCCCCTTCCTGCCCAGGCCAATTTACAGATTGCAGCCCTCTCACACTTTGAATGACAATTGCGCGGTCATGCAACACTGTACCCAAACTAAAACTTTATCATTTTGTTCACACAACTAGAGCTTTCTTTTGGTGGTATTTAATCACCGCTGGGGTTTTTATTTTTTGCTAAATTAACAAATTAATTTGAATTTTTTTTTAAAAAACCTACATGTTTTTCTTTGTTTCTGTTATAAAAGTTTGCAAGTAAATAATTGTCCTTCATAAATTTAGGCCGAGATGTATTCTGCTGCATTTCTTTGGTGAAAATAACCCAAATCAGTATTTATTATTGAGTCAATAAGAAAGTTATAGAGTTCACAAACTATGGAATATATCTGAAAATTGATCAATCCTGAAGTAATGACAGCCAATCTAATTTCTTGAGGCCCAAAAATGTCAGAACAGTACAGATATCCCCAAATGTCAGAACAGTACAGATATCCCCCAAATGTCAGGACAGTACAGATATCCCCCAAATGTCAGGACAGGACAGATATCCCCCAAATGTCAGAACAGTACAGATATCCCCCAAATGTCAGAACAGTACAGATATCCCCCAAATGTCAGGACAGGACAGATATCCCCCAAATGTCAGAACAGGACAGATATCCCCCAAATGTCGGAACAGTACAGATATCCCTCAAATGTCAGAACAGGACAGATATCCCCCAAATGTCAGGACAGTACAGATATCAGCCAAATGTCAGAACAGTACAGATATCCCCCAAATGTCAGAACAGTACAGATATCCCCCAAATGTCAGAACAGTACAGATATCCCCCAAATGTCAGGACAGTACAGATATACTCCAAATGTCAGAACAGTACAGATATCCCCCAAATGTCAGAACAGGACAGATATCCCCCAAATGTCAGAACAGGACAGATATCCCCCAAATGTCAGAAAAGGACAGATATCCCCCAAATGTCAGAACAGGACAGATATCCCCCAAATGTCAGAACAGTACAGATATCCCCCAAATGTCAGAACAGTACAGATATCCCCCAAATGTCAGGACAGTACAGATATCCCCCAAATGTCAGAACAGTACAGATATCCCCCAAATGTCAGGACAATACAGATATCCCCCAAGTGTCAGGACAGTACAGATATCCCCCCAAATGTCAGAACAGGACAGATATCCCCCAAATGTCAGAACAGGACAGATATCCCCCAAATGTCAGGACAGTACAGATATCCCCCAAATGTCAGAACAGGACAGATATCCCCCAACTGTCAGAACAGAACAGATATCCCCCAAATGTCAGAACGGTACAGATATCCCCCAAATGTCAGAACAGTACAGATATCCTCCAAATGACCCCTTTTTGCAAAGTAGACAGTCTAACGTATTGCATAACAGGCATGGCGAGTTTTTTGAAGTTGTACTTTTTTTGTCATAATTTTTTGGAAAATGAAGAAATTAAAAAAATTATTTTCATAATTGTTTTTTTACATACTGTCACCAGTGCAGTACAGCGTCATCATATAACTGGTGTGGCGGTGATCAGGGACACTGACTGGTGACAGTACGAAAAAAAAAATTGATTTTTTTTTACTATAGGCCGGGTGGCAAGTGGTTAAAAAGTGATTGTATCTTTTGGTCTAGTAATATACAGTGGGTACAGAAAAGAATCACCCCCCCCCCCCTTTAAAATAATCACATTTTGTTGCTTTGCAGCCTGAACCGAAGACAGACACAGTTTTTGTTTTATCCAGCTGTATTTACTTAGTGCAACTTATAACAACCAAGTGAAAGATATAACACCGACATGTCAGAAAAAAATAAAAATAATTCACTGATTTGAAAAAAGGATCACCCCCTTGTGTCAGTATTTTGTTGAACCATATTTTATCGCGTTAATTCCAGCCTTTAGTATGTTGGGATATGTCTCTATTAACTTTGCACATCTAGACATTGCAGTATTTTCTCACTCTTCTGTGCAGAACTGCTTAGGTTCAGTTACATTTGATGGTGACCGTTTGTGGACTGCAGTCTTCAAGTAATTCCACAGATTTTCAATGGAGTTTAATTCTGAGCTTTGACTGGGCCATGCAAACACATTCACCTTTTTCTTCTCCAACCACTGTGTACTCATTTTTGCTGTGTGCTTTGGGTCATTGTCATGTTGGCAGGAAAGCCTTCTTCCCATTGACAATTTTCTGGCAGTGGGCAGCAGATCTTCCTCAAGAATCTGATGGTATTTTGCCCTGTCCATTTTTCCTTCTATCCTGACAAGTGCTCCAGTTCCTGCTGCTGAGAAAACCGACATAAGGTGATATTCCCACCTCCATGCTTTACTGTAGGAATGGTGGGATTTGGATGGTGAGTTGTATTGGATTCTTGCCAGACATATCATTTAGGGTTGAAGCCAAATAATTCAATTTGATCTCATCTGACCAGAACACCTTTTTCCATGTGGCCTCAGAATCTTCAAGGTGTGTTTTGGCAAAGCTCAGTGGTGACTGCATGTGGCCTTTCTTGAGGAGCGGCTTTTTCTTGCAACCCTCCCATACAAGCCACATTTGTGGAGAATTTGTGATATTGTATAGCACTACCCCCTTTAGGAGTTGCTGGATTATTTTCAGGCTCCCTGTTTCTCTGGACTTCTCTCTGGAAGCCCAAACCCTGCTGACACCACAGTACACCCTTAACCAGAATAAGTTACCCCCAGGAAGTAAAACTTGGAGTAAACTGGTAAGAGGTTTATAGCAGATTCAAATGTAATTTGGTTACACAGGCTAAACAAAATCAACATATGCAGAGTCACTTGTTGCTTGTGTCAACTTTAAACAAAGAAAAGACAACACTTATCACAGAGCCACAGATAGTGTTAGCAGACCTGCTTTTCACCTAATCCAAGACCTTCAACCTGAGATGGCTTTATAGTCCCCAGTGAGCAACGAGAACTATCAAAACAGGCAGGGCTAGCTCACTTTGGGCCCTCAGACAGACTGAACCCGTAGCCCTTCTGCACATGCTCAGTTTAGTGTGTATTGCTAGAGAGGTTTTTTTTTCTTGGGAGAGTGCATGTGATCAGCACAGGGCCAAACAGCACTGTCTAGACAGAGGGTCAGGGGTTCTGCATCCTCCTAGAGCAGAAAGAAAACTCCTCATACAAGCTTTAACCAGTGGTTAGCTGAAGTCACAAGATTGCTCTAACTGCTGATCAGAAAAGGTATTTATAGTTTATATTACAGTTTATATTTACTAAATAATTGCACTTCCATGTTCTGTGTACTATGGGAGACCAGATATAGTGAATGCAGGGTCCTGGGAGACCAGATATAGTGAATGCAGGGTCCTGGGAGACCAGATATAGTGAATGCAAGGTCTATGGTGTAGTAACACCTTAAGTGCAGTGACGAGTCTTCTGCGCGCGTGATAGGGCCCAATTGGTGCACAATGGGAAGAAGTGTGAGTAGTGATTCTCTGAAGAACAATGCAATAAAGCAAAGGAGGAACAGCACTCCCCCTGAAAGTGGCAGTGGACTAGTGTAATGTCCGTTTAAGTGCACTGGTCACTAGTAGATTTGAAGAAAAAGGATGTTGAGCTGGTAGAAGTGATTGTTGATACAGGAAAGCTCCTCTCTGGACTGCAAGCTATAGGCACAATAGGAAAAGGTCTCTTTAAATGGGTAAATTGATCATGATAGTGACACGGCTGTGGTTCAGCCTGCGGGATGGCTTTCCTGCTATCAGTGCTGGTGTCAAGGCTTTGTCAAGTATGGTTAAGCAATACTGGCTGGAGGAACTAGGCCGCAACTTATAGTGACTGTATGCAATGTCTGCAACTGTGTAGAGAAAAGAGCAACTATGGAGAAAGTATCAGTGTTCTTTTCCCTAGGCAAGGCTTGGCACTCTCTCACCCAAGGAATGGCATCTGGCGGATCCTTGCCGTCTTTCTCTCACTCCAGATGCGGCCCACTCAAACTCTTTGGTCTCACCTGCAGCATTACGTCCAGTCACCTCCTGACAGATCAGCTCTCTGTATCAAGGTGCAAGGTCAGTGATCAGCAGATTTCTCCTTGCCTCTCTTCTCTCTCCTCCTGCTGCCTGTTCTGGTTTTCAGGTGATCAACACACTCTTCTCTCTAGATTTCTCCCCTCTCACTTTCTCTCCAGTCTCCCAGGCTTTGAGATATATATATATATATATATATATATATATGGCCCTGCCCACACGCCAGCTCCTCTGGAAAATGTAGTTTCCAAATGCACTGCTCCTTAGTAAAGTCCTGCAATTCAGCATGCAAGTTCCATATGGCTGTTCTTCAACATGTGGCTGCTACTATTCTGCAGGACACTGTCATCTTGTGTTGGCTTCAACATCCTGCATTAGACATTTATAGCAGGATGTTACACACACAATGACCACTCTTTATCATAAATTCTGCAAGCCTCTTGGTAGCCTCACTGACCAGTTTCCTCCTGGCTCTTTCATCCAGTTTGGAGCGACGTCCTGATCCATAGAGGGTCTGTGTTGTACCAAATACCTTCCACTTCTTAATAATAGACTTCACTGTGATTCCAGGCATTGATAAAGCTTTTGACATTTTTTTGTATCCATCTTCTGACTTATGAATATCCACAACTTTATCCCGGAGATCTTTTGACAGTGCCTTGCCACCCATAGTTGACTGTTTGCTTCATTTGCACTATCAGGGATTAAAATGCTCTTTTTTTCATCCTGAGCTAATCAAAATGAGCACAGCTGATCAGTTGAAAGCCAAATGGGTTTGTGTGCCATTGAGAAGGTGATTAGTTACACCTGATTGAGTTTACAAGTCATTTTTAGGAGGGGGTGATCCTTTTTCCAGTGATTCTGTTTTTTATTTTTTTATTTTTTTTTTCTGACACGTTGGTGTTGTATCTTAAATTTGGATGTTATAAGTTGAATTAAACAAAAACTGTGCCTGTCTTTATTTCAGACTGCAATTCAACAAAATTTGAATTTTAAATGTGGTGAGTCTTTTCTATACCCACTGTATATATTTCAGAACAGCCCACATGATTGTATCAAGGTTTGCTTTGGTTTTGGGCCTGCTTTCCACCTGGTTCAGAAAGTGGAATCAAGTTCTGTATGAATAGAGTAAAATCCAGTTTTAAATGAATAAGGTGGAGCCAAGTTCTATGTGAATAAGGTGGAGCCAAGTTCTATGTGAATAAGGTGGAACCAGGTTCTATACTGTGTGAATAAGGTGGAAGAAAGTTCTATATGAATACGGTGGAAGAAAGTTCTATACGAATACGGTGGAAGAAAGTTCTATATGAATACAGTGGAAGAAAGTTCTATATGAATACGGTGGAAGAAAGTTCTATATGAATACGGTGGAAGAAAGTTCTATATGAATACGGTGGAAGAAAGTTCTATACGAATACGGTGGAAGAAAGTTCTATACGAATACGGTGGAAGAAAGTTCTATACGAATACGGTGGCGCCAAGTTCTAGGTGAATAAGGTAAAACTAAATTCTATATCAATAAGCTGAAACCAAGTTCTACGTGACAAACCTTGGTTCAGATAAATATACAAAAACTATAGTTATGACAACAAAACTAACTAAGGTTATGAAAACTTTAGAGTTAAAGTTGAAGACATAGCTGTAGTAGACAGTTCATGCCTCCTTGGAACAATTGTTGACACAAAGGGGTTTATTTACTAAAGCTGGAAAGTCCAAAATCAGACTCCCTTCTGCATAGAAACCAATCAGCTTCTAACCTCAGCTTGTTCAATGAAGCTTTGGCAATGAAACCTGGAAGCTGATTGGTTTCTATGCAGAAGGGAGTCTGATTTTGGACTCTCCAGCTTTAGTAAATAAACCCCAAAAGATCCAGCAATCAGGAAATGTGACACAGGAACGTAGAAGAGCAAGGATGAAAGATCTATAAAAGATCTTGAAAGATCTAGAAGAGATCTTCAAAGGTACTGAAGTGCCTACAAAATCAAAGATCAGAATTGTCAAGGCTATGGCGTTTTCTACTCTGTATGAATGCGAAGGCTTAACAATAAAGAAACAAGATTGGAAAAAAGTATAGATGCCTCTGAACTTTGGTGTTGACGACCACAAACAAATAGATCCTTCAACAAATGAAGCCCAATCTTTCACTAGAAGTCCAAATGACTAAAGTCTAGACTGAAGTCTTATTATGGACACAATATGAGAAGAGCTGATTACAACAAAATTGGAAAAAATTGACCATCTCTTGTATTATATCTACAGTCTCTGACCATCTCTTGTATTATATCTACAGTCTCTCACCATCTCCTGTATTATATCTACAGTGTCTGACCAGGGGCGGACTGACCATTTGGAAACTCGGGCACTGCCCGAGGGCCCGGGGTCAGTAGGGGGCCCCATGAGATGCCCCTGGTACCTTTTTCATAGGCTTTTTTGAGTTTGGGCAAGGACACAGAGGCCCCGTGATCCCCTGGGGTCAGTAGGGGGCCCCATGAGATGCCCCGGTACCTTTTTCATAGGCTTTTTTGAGTTTGGGCAAGGACATGGGGGCCCCATGATCCCCTATTGCCCGGGGGCCCCATGAGTTGTCAGTCCGCCCCTGTGTCTGACCATCTCTTTTATTATATCTACAGTCTCTGACCATCTCTTGTATTATATCTACAGTCTCTGACCATCTCTTGTATTATATCTACAGTTTCTGACCATCGCGCCCCCAATCTCTACATATCTTTTGTATCATGTCTGCAGTCTCTGACCGTCTCCTGTATCATGCCCTGAATTTTTGTCTAAATCTTTTTGTATGCCTGCTGTCTCTGACACTGAATATTCACTAAGTTTTATATGCAGCCCTTTGGTGATGTTGAGGGCCACAATAGAGCCCCCCCCGTTCAAAAAAGTTGACCACCATCTTTTTTTACATTACTATTGTTTATTTGTGTCTTCTGAATCTTGACAGCTGGTGCAAGCTTCTCCACTCAGCCCCGACAGGAATTATGTTCTTGGTTGTCAC
Organism: Staurois parvus; assembly: GCF_062004578.1. Taxonomy (NCBI): domain Eukaryota; kingdom Metazoa; phylum Chordata; class Amphibia; order Anura; family Ranidae; genus Staurois; species Staurois parvus. Next base: position 1,717,746 of record NW_028319438.1, read on the forward strand.
CCCCACGGCATTTTCTCTGCTGCCTCATTTTGTAACTTTGCTACCGAAGCCACCAGCTTTTCCGTGCTATATCCGGGCGTCCGTCCTTGGCTGGCAGTCCTCGCGGGCGTATTCAGACTTCCCATTTATCGTGAATACGTCATGTCCGCAGGTAAGACTTTCCATTCCATTAAATAATACCTTTGTATTTATTGCTATTTATAATATTAACCTCCTCGGCGGTCTGATTATTTCAGATTTTTGGTGCTGAAAGCGGTACATTTTTTTGCATGGAAATATGTAGTTTTTTTATTGTAGGCTGTAATTTTTAGGAATAACTCACTGAAATCTGTCCGAACAAGAGTCTATTAAACATCCCGGATATGATAAAATTTGAAACACGAAATCATAAATTATAATTTAACCCCTTCCCGCCGATGCCTCCCGGCCCTTTAAGAGATTCAGACGCCGGGAGGCGGGGCGGTTGGGGCGTGGCTTAGGAATCATGTGACCGCCGTGATGACGCGTCACGGCGGTCACATGATCGGGAAAGGTCCCGTTCGAAAGAGCGGACCGGGACCTTTCCGTGAGTACCACACATGTGTGCTGGGAGCGCGCAGGGCGCGCGCTCTCAGCACATATGTATTTAGTTACATGGACGCAAATGTGCGGCCGCTCGGCGTCTAGGCCCAGACGCCGGGAGGCCGCACATTTGTGTGCGGCCGGCGCAAAGGGGTTAATAAATAATCATAAAAAATAATAATATAATAATACATTTAATTCAATAATATAATCAAACCTAAAACACTGAAATTTGAAATATAGCGCCAAGTTCGCACATCACTGAGCTCAGTCGCAGAATCGTTTTCAGTGTCTGATGAGGAATTTCCCCCACGAATCATTATCACTCAATTCTGCAAGTGGTTCTGATTTACTATCGCTGTTCTCTAGCCGGTCTAAAATCACTTTTGACCTAAAGGGACGCTTTTTGGACGCCATGGACGTTTCTCAGTTTCCAGGCAGAAAGAACAGTAAAAATGCAGGCAGGGCGCCGGACAAAGCACTCGGGACAAAATGTATGTGAAATGGGTTGAAACAGCAGCAATGGGCAAACTACGGCCCGCGGGCTGTATGCGGCCCGGCGGAACTTTTAATCCGGCCCATGGAGCGTGATACTGTCAGGATGGCTGTCAGGATGTGTGTAGGCGGGGCAGCGTGATGAACGTGAGGGGAGCTAGGCTCCTCTCACAGTCCGCCCTGAAGACCGGAACAGCGCGGGAACACGGCGTGAGGAACGCGCGGAGCAAAGGTAAGTGAATTGACACAGGGGGGACTTGGCTTACTACTTGGGGGGGAATAGTACTATGGGGGATGAAATATTATGGGGGATGAAATACTATATGAGGGATGAATTAATATGGGGGATGAATTAATATGGGGAATGAATTACTATAGGGGGGATGAATTACTATATGGGGGACGAATTACTATATGGGGGATTAATTACTATATGGGGGATTAATTACTATGGGGGATGAATTACTGTGGGGGATGAATTACTATATGGGGGATGAATTACTATGGGGGATGAATTACTATATGGGGGATGAATTACTATATGGGGGATGAATTACTATATGGGGGATGAATTACTATGGCGGATGAATTACTATGGGGGATGAATTACTATGGGGGATGAATTACTATGGGGGATGAATTACTATATGGGGGATGAATTACTATGGGGTATGAATTACTATGGGGTATGAATTACTATGGGGGATGAATTACTATGGGGGATGAATTACTATGGGGGATGAATTACTATATGGGGGATGAATTACTATGGGGTATGAATTACTATGGGGTATGAATTACTATGGGGGATGAATTACTATGGGGGATGAATTACTATATGGGGGATGAATTACTATATGGGGGATGAATTACTATATGGGGGATGAATTACTATGGGGGATGAATTACTATGGGGGATGAATTACTATGGGGGATGAATTACTGTGCTTACTATGGGGGAATATTATTATACTTACTATGGATGACACATACACATCATTCATCTACTCTTGGTCCGGCCCCCGGGTCCAATATATGAACCCATTGCGGCCCTCAAGTCAAAAAGTTTGCCCACCCCTGTGAAACAGCAATGTTTTACTATGTAAAATTTGTTTGGAAAAAAATGAAATTTTTTAAAATTTTCAAATTTCCCGCCGCCGGCGGCGCCTGTACGTCCCGACGTCACAGGGACCGGAACACAGAAGCCGGATGCCGGCATCGGCCGGAGGAGATGGCCGGGGACGCTGCAGGGGGGACATTGCGGGAGCGCAGGACAAGGTAAGCTCTGCAGGGAATCCCTATGCAGCGCCACATGGTAAGCCTGAGTGTATCTCGGGGTTACCGCTTTTGGTACTGTCATTTTACCCCGAGCTACACTCGGGAATAAGGCTAGGAAGGTTAAGAGCATGCAGCCAATTGACCTGAGTCATGTGATAAAACCATTAGGCCCTCTTCAAAAAATTGGATTTTTTTTTATAGAGATGAGGATACATATTTCATGATAGTGAGCCTGGAATAATGTACTGTTCATTTTAGTCTTCATTTTCTCATTTACTCATTAGAGTTTGTAATAAATGTGCCCTACTAAGGAGATTGGCCTTCCTATCAGACATTCTTAGGATTTAACACTTTACTAATAAAGTTTCCTTTTGTCTGTGTTGTGTGCTGATAACAGGGAAAAAGACGGCAAAAAACAAAGAAAGAACCTTTAATCCTTTCCTGCTCTAACTAAATTGAAAAAAACCCATAAAAAGAAAAAAAAAAAGAAACTGATTTAAAGCGCAGTCAAACACGGAAACCCTGACCTATAAAAAACTTATAATAAAAAGGAGCAATTTAAAGAAAAGAAAAATCTTACAAAAAATAAGTACGCTGCTGCTAACGCAAAAATAGCATAGTTAGAAATGAAATTGTAAATTGAATGAAAATAAATTAATAAATTAGATGGACTAAAAGCACTTAAATCACACTTGAAAGTTCACAAGCATAAAAAATTTTCTAGCTTTTTTTTTTAATGAAGAGGATGTGGCGTGCGTGTGTATACATGCATATTTGAATGTATGCGCATCAAATACTGAGGAGAAATGAGAATTTTTGCATTTGTTTTAATTGATCTAGACCAGAGATCTCCAAAGTTTCTGACCAAAGGGCCAGTTTACTGTTAAGACTTTGAGGGGGCCAGACTGTGGCTAGTGAGAGTAGAAAATGCCCTGGCGTGAATGAGAGTAAACAATGCCCCATCATTGGTATCAACGGGAGGAATAGTGCCCCATCATTGATATCACTGGGAGGAATAGTGCTCCATCATTGGTATCAGTGGGAGGAATAGTGCCCCATCATTGGTATCAGTGGGAGGAATAGTGCCCCATCATTGGTATCAGTGGGAGGAATAGTGCCCCATCATTGGTATCAGTGGGAGGAATAGTGCCCCATCATTGGTATCACTGGGAGGAATAGTGCCCCATCATTGGTATCAGTGGGAGGAATAGTGGCCCATCATTGGTATCAGTGGGAGGAATAGTGCCCCATCATTGGTATCAGTGGGAGGAATAGTGGCCCATCATTGGTATCAGTGGGAGGAATAGTGCCCCATCATTGGTGTCAGTGGGAGGAATAGTGCCCCATCATTGGTATCAGTGGGAGGAATAGTGCCCCATCATTGGTATCAGCGGGAGGAATAGTGTCCCATCATTGATATCAGCGGGAGGAATAGTGTCCCATCATTGATATCAGCGGGAGGAATAGTGTCCCATCATTGATATCAGCGGGAGGAATAGTGCCCCGTCATTGGTATCAGTGGGAGGAATAGTGCCCCATCATTGGTGTCAGTGGGAGGAATAGTGCCCCATCATTGGTGTCAGTGGGAGGAATAGTGCCCCATCATTGGTGTCAGTGGGAGGAATAGTGCCCCATCATTGGTATCAGTGGGAGGAATAGTGCCCCATCATTGGTATCAGTGGGAGGAATAGTGCCCCACCATTGGTATCAGTGGGAGGAATTGTGTACATGAGCCCTTAGTGTCATTTCTCTCTACTGCCTCGTTCCTCTGCTATCACTTCTGACAAGTTTTCCTGACACCAGGATCTATAAAGGTGACAGGGGATGGAGCTCCAGCACACAGCTTGTGATTGACAACCTGAGCTCTGTTCCTGTGTGGTGTATGAAGGGGTATGTGTTCCTTCCTGCCAATCAGCTCTCCGAACTCTTGTACAGTGTGTAACTGCAGCTCTCCGCACCATGCTTTGTGAATCTGTGAGTGCTATCCTCACTAAGTGTAACTTCAGCTCCCCACACCGTGCTTTCTGAAAGCTCAAACAAACTGTGTGCATTCTGCACTTTGAATGGCTGTAGAGAAGAGATCTGCAGATAAACAGGTACAACTTATGTAGGAGGCTCTGTTTATTCTCTGTGTATCACCTGTGGCCGGTCACTTCACTGAATATATGTAAGGGTTTAAAACCACTTTAAGTCCTGCTTTAAGTTGCCCCTCTTTTTTTGTTTTTTGGGGTATTTTGGAGGATGCCCAATGCTTTTCAAATGAATGCCATATCTACATAACCTATTGTCTGGAGTTATGCAGGCCATAGACGGTTCATTTATCGGCCGATTTTTCATCCGAAAAATGAAACATCGTTCGTTCTGTAAACCGATGTTGCTATCAATGATTTTGAAAATAGTCTGTTTTTCACGAACTTTCCAGCATGACCGATAAACGAAATGAGGAGGAACCATGAAAATCTGCCGATATCATTGCACCACTAACAGTGCGAAAATCGTCCGATTATTCTTTCGGATGAAAAATCGGCCGATAAACGAACTGTCTTTGGCCTGCATGCGGCTTTAATCTAGTAACGTCTTTTTTCTGATGTCCTATTACCTGTGCCTCTACCTTCTCTCTTAGGATGTGCTCCTGTGAATAAGGACAGCTTGACATACATCCTCACCAAGTGCGGCATTGGGAATGCACTATTTATTGTGGTGGGAGGAGCAGCGGAGTCCCTGCAGAGCCGTCCAGGAGAACATGTCGTCACACTGGGGGGCAGGAAGGGTTTTGTCCGACTGGCCTTGGAGAATGGGTAGGTTACATCGCCAAATGATGTTCTTCTGGGGCAAACACAAGGGCACATGGACCTGTCCTGACAGGGGGGCGGTAATGATCTGCTGACCTGTTATACCCACCAGGGGTAGACTGACCATTTGGAAACTCGGGTACTGCCCGAGGGCCCGGGGTCAGTAGGGGGCCCCATGAGATACCCCTGGTACCTTTTTCATAGGCTTTTTTGAGTTTGGGCAAGGACACAGGGGCCCCATGATCCCCTATTGCCCGGGGGCCCCATGATGCTCCGTTTGATAGTACACATTGCCATTCTTTCACTGTGGTGTGATAACATGCCACCTATTCAAATGAAATAAACTGTATTGCCAGTACAGAAAGCATGCAGTTTCACTACAATGTGGTGGTCTTTCAATGGTTAACCACTTGCCTACTGGGTGTTTTCACTCCCTTCCTGCCCAGGCCAATTTTCAGCTTTCAGGACCGTTGCACTTTGAATGACAATTGCACGGTCATGCAACACCGTAGCCATATGAAATTATTATAATTTTTTTGAGACATAGAGCTTTCTTTTGGTGATATTTATCCCCTTTGCTCCAACGTCACACAAATATGGGCTTTTTTATGTGGGGCTACATATTTGCGTACCTGTCTTTGTGCTGGGAGCACAGAACACTCCCAGCACAAAGACCAGGGTGGCACTGAGAGCCCGGGTCCTGTTCTAATAATCAGGACCCGGGACTCCCGATTCCGGGTCACATGATCACCGTGATAGCCTCTGATTGGCTATCACAGTGATTAGTCATTGTGAAGCCCCCCCCCCCCCCTTGGTTTTTCTTCTCTCTGAATGGAGAAGAGAGATACATTGTATCTCTCTCTCCTGGCAAAGAGTAAAAAAAAACAACTGTTTTGTAAAAAAGAAAAGATAAATAAATATTAAAAAAAAAAATACCTAGATCAAGGTATGATCTAGTTCAGTGCCAGGGTAAAGGTCAGGGTCAAAAGTCAGGATTTTTTTTATGGCAGTAACAAGAAACACACAGATAAATAAAAAAAAAGATTTTTTTTTAATATATTAGGCCAGTTTTCCTTTGATAACAAAAAAAAAATCAGGAGATACCCATTACCATTTACCAGCAAATGAAAGCCCAATTTGTCCTGAAAAATATAAAAACAAGGAATAATCCACCCGGATGTACAAAGTAGTTGTGATGATGTGTACGGTTTTACTAACACAGGTCAACGTTGTAAAATTTTACTTTTGCTTTTACTTTTGCTTTAAGATTTGTTTTACCGTTCGGCATGAAGGGGTTAATTGCCACTGGGGTTTTTTATTTTTTGCTGAGCAAATAAAAAAAGACTGAAAATTTTGAAAAAATATTTTTTTTTAGTTTCTGTTATAACATTTTGCAAATAAGTAATTTTTCTCCTATACTGATGTGCGCCGATGAGTCTGCACTGATGGGCACTGATGAGGCAGCACTGATGGGGCTGCACTGATATGTGGCACTTATAGGCATTGATGGGCGGCACTGATAGGTGGCACTGATAGGCAGAACTGATGGGGAGGTACTGATTGGCTGCACTGATGGGCACTTATAGGCAGTACTGATGAGCAGTTATGGGGCTGCACTGATGATCAGTGTAGATGTCCTAGTGAGAATCGTCAGTTACCTGCTCTCTTTTCCTCACGCTTTCTTAGTGTGCACGGAGAAGATTGCCGATAACCAGCAAGTCTATTTTCACTGTAATCAGCTGTGATTGGACAAAGCTGATCACATTGTAAAGGAACACTGTGATTGGCCTTCTACCTCTCTCTGTGATCAGCTGTGTCCAAAGGACACAGCTGATCACAGAGTGCTTCTGCCCTGGGGGCATGCAGGGGACGGATGTTAATAGATGCCCTCAGAGAACAAGCCGACCGTGCTGTAGTCATCATCTGACCAGGGGCGGATTGAGCATTTGGAAACTTGGGCACTGCCCGAGGGCCCTTGGTCAGTAGGGGGCCCTAGATCCCCCTGGTACCTTTTTCATAGGCTTTTTTGAGTTTGGGCAAGGACACAGGGGCCCCATGATCCCCTATTGCCCGGGGGCCCCATGAGTTGTCAGTCCGCCCCTGCATCTGACTATAGTCAGGTAGGCACAGAAGGTGACATTCTGTGGTTGATTTACTAAAGGCAAATAGACTGTGAATTTTGCAGGTGCAAGTGCTCCAGAGTGTCAAGGTCCTACCTTTTCCCAGAGGTTATGCTGCTCCATGTGCTGGCATCCATCTTGGCTTTCTGCAGAGCATGGTGGAGTCTTTTATGCCTTCAGGCCTCTGCGGTCCATCCCCCAGAGGGGTGTGGTTGATCACATATAAGCCTGTTGTCCGCACGTACTCTTTGCATTCATGTCTTGTATGTTCGTGTTGAAACAAGCTCTGTTTCTACTCTTGTGGCTCTCCTGGAAACTGACTCGGCTTTTGACTAGACTATTCTCTGCATTATCCATTTATCTGACCTCCTGTTGCTGAACCCAGCTTGTGACCTGTTATTCTTGTCTACTGTTCTGTACTGTCTGTCCCGTTGTTATCGACCCGGCCTGTCCGACTATGCTATTGTCTTATCTGGTTCCTACCAGCTATATGCCATTGGCGGTGGCCATTACCGCAGCTAGGGTGTCTCGGGGGCCGCGACCTGGTCCCTGGCTGCGTCAAGTCCATCCCCACCATCAGGGGCCCTGGTGAAGGGCAGCCTGGGACTTAGACTCCGCACCCTGAGGGACTCCGGTCTGTGGGTAGTGGTTGTCGTCAGTTGGTGCATGACCCTGCCATTAGGCCTGCCTGTCCGTTCCACAGCTCCTGCCCTGACACAGAGCTCCAGATCACATGCAAGGAAAATAAAAACAACAGCATTGCTGCTTGCACATGATTGGATGATTTAAGTCAGCAGAGCTCCTGTTAATTTACTAAGCTCTGGAGCAATTGTACTTGCAAAGTGCACAGTCTATTTGTCTTTAGTACATCAACCACATTTCCTCTAAGCCACTCTGAAAAGTTATCCACTGCAGATTGTTTTTCAGTGGACTACTACTGCACATGTAAACAAGACCTAACTGTGTTACGAATATCTACCCACCCTAGCCAATCACTCAAGGATTTGGTTCAGTGGTAGAGCTGGGAAAAGCTAATGACTATATGAGGTGCAAACCTTCCAGAGTATTTTTTTTTTCTCCCCTGGACCTTGCCCCAACTTTGGGCTTCTGCTAAATGCTCAGTTAATTTCAGCTGCCCTACTGAAGGATATATCCAGGGCAGGACAATGGTAGAAATAATGGGGCATCTGTGAAGGAATCTTCAGTGCTGAAGAGGTACAACTGCTATGGGGAACTTGCAAGAAGCATTCACTGCCATAAACCAAGGTTCCTATGGCTGCTATCATGGAGTCACAAACTCAATTGATTAGAGGAAAGTGAAAGATCCAGTGCAACTTAAAGCGGAACTAAACCCTCCTATCCTTTTCAACCAAGGAAGCTGCCATCTCAGCCATCTCTGGTTGATCTGCAACTGCCATGGTGCTGTACATATGATCAATTATGACACCATCCATTTGATGGTTGGACGGTTTGGTTGAGAGCACAAGCAAATGTGACAGTTAGCATTCCTGGATTGCTGTGAACGTAACTGGCTTTTGAAACCAATAAATCTATGGGTTCAGTTCTGTTTTAAAGAAAACTACAGGGACATACAAAGATCTGATTTGGCTGCTATGAAAGGGCCAACTACTGCCAAGAGGCTGCTATTAGAGGGTCAGCTACTAATAGAACACCTAAGCCATTTTGTTCTTTTTGGGTAACCTGTACCCCAACCCTCTCTCCTAGAATTGAGTTCAGCAACAGATTGAAAAAAAGACTAAAGTGACTGGCACCCAACCGTTTTTCACCCAACTAGACACCAAGAATCCAACTTTGGGTGGTAAATGTTGACCTGCCACACCAATTCCGAGGTTGTTCTAAACCTCCATTAAATCGATGGGTTCAGTTCTGTTATAAAGAAGACTACAGGGGCATACAAAGATCTGATTTGGATGCTATGAAAGGGCCAACTACTGCCAAGAGGCTGCTATTAGAGGGTCAGCTACTAATAGAACACCTAAGCCATTTTGTTCTTTTTGGGTAACCTGCACCCCAACCATCTCTCCTAGAACTGAGTTCAACAACAAACTGAAAAAAAGACTAAAGTGACTGGCGCCCAACTGTTTTTTCACCAAACTATGCACCAAGAATCCAACTGTGGGTGGTAAATGTTGACCTGCCACACCAATTCTGAGGTTGTTCTAAACCTCCATTAGAAGGAAAAGCACCACAAACATTTACTGATAGGTTACGTATTTTTACCTGCCATTGACTGCTTAGTAGAAAGCTCAAAGTGGTAATTTAACTATCACCTGTTCTGGTAACAGCTGATAGGATAAGGATAGCTTCAAACTCAACCACTGAAGTATGGCGCGTTAAACCACATATGTGCTGCATTAGGTAGCCCATTCAAAATGAATTGACTGGCATGCACCTAAGTAGCCGAGAAATTGGACCTCTACCTTTTTTGACAGCGTGCCATACTACAGCGCACCTTTTGTTGGCAAGGTGCATTTGGGTGTCATTCAGCAGGACCAGGACAAGGGGTGGGCAGGAGGGGAAGCTGCCCTGGGCGCCCCCTCACCACACACTCCCGGTTGGCAACCAGTGGGTCACAACTTGATGCTTCACACCATGCATGTCCAACTTCCTTCAGGCTGCCAGAAAGTAAGCATAGGCCGCTGGAGCAAGAGGACAGAGAATTGGTACACAGTGGCACACCCATTCAATGTCATGCATTAGCAGTGGGGGAGGGGGCGCAGTTCCACATCCTTGCCCTGCGCAGTGGACGAACCTGTTCCTGTACTGTCATTCAGAATCCTTTGCAAGTAGCACGCAGTGTTGCTGTAACACACACAGGAATTTGCGCATTCCTACAAAATGTGAACAGTACCTAAGAGGAGATTTCCTTGTAGTGCTACCTCTGAAGGATCTGCTTGGTAATTTGGGTTCTCTGTTCTGCATCTTTACTCCAAGAACAACCTCAGCCTCTTTGACACACCTGGTTGAATGAAAGTTACTGCAAACACTTTAAAGAATACGAGTATAGATGCCTGCAGTAGTAAATGGTAGTTTAGGCATAAATGAACATATAGAAGGTAGGTTCAGACACAGTCCGCTAGACAGTATAATGCCTATGCCAAGGTAACAACATAGAGTTCTGTGCCACTGGAATGGGATTAACTAATGAATCAGCAAAGTCAGCAATATACAGTGCAGATAAGCATTAACTGCAATGTGAACAATAATACTGTAACTAGTCTAGAGAACACCATTGGAAAAATGGCTAGGATATGGTGCAATGTACCCTAAGAGGTACCTCTTAGCATAAGCAAAAGGTGGAGGTCTCTGTGTAGCAGCTGTAAAGGGTCAGTCTTTTAGTCTTAACTCTTCAGACAGCTAGCGTCGGGGTCCAGTTGTACTGTTGGTGCACATGAGAATAGTCCCCATCAAGCCTGCAGGCAACAATAAGGCTACTAGATGGTTATATGGTCAGTTCCTAAAGGGCTCAGTCTCTCTAGCAACAGATAGTAAATCCCCACAGCAGCAGCTCACCAGTTCCAGAGATAATGCAGCCCACCATTCCAGTGATACTGCAGCTCACCATCTGGTCACACGCAATGATTAGTCCACCCTCCACTCTGCATCCAGATGATTCTGACTGTCGGCACATCTGCACTCCAAATTCTGTTATGCAGCAGAGATGGTGCACACTGGAAAGCGATGTGCACCTTCTGGGCTCCCTCTTGGCAAGAGGAAGCTGTGTCCTTTACAGTTTGAGAAAATGCAGCTCTTTCCCCTCCTCCTGACAATCTTCCTCTGGGAAATTAAGTTCAATGGTCAATAGACGTCCACAGTACGGCTCTTTTTCTGAACTTAATTTCCCACATTCCACTGCGGACAGCATAGAAGTCTTTGGGGTTCCCTGATTTCGTGCCCCTGATCCACCCGCCACCCCGCCCCTCCCCCCCCCCGCTGGTGGAAGGCAGAGAGTGAGGTGAATCAGCATATCAGTTTAGTGATAGTGTAAAGAGACCCTGCAATCTGTCATATCTTGCTCATCATAGCCAAGTACCTGGCTACTTCCAGAAAGATTTTCTCTCATTTGCTGTTGTGTCTCTAGAACAGGAAGTAAATGGAAATCTCCCCAATAAGACAACAATAGCAAAAAAATAAAAAAAACTTGATAGGGATTCCAACCATTCCTACTCTATCCAAAGCTAAAGAAAAAACATTTTGGCAATAAATACACTTTAATGAGATTACTCTGTATAACTGCATCTCTAATTTCCTGCAGGGCAGACCTTGTGCCGGTATATTGCTTCGGAGAGAATGACCTCTACGAACAGATTCGCTTTACTGAGGGCTCCTGGGGCTGGAAGCTGCAACTCCTCTTCCAGAAATATGTGGGATTTGCCCCCTGCCTTATAAAAGGCACTGCAGTGTTTGGGGAGGGAAGCTGGGGCCTAAACCCCTTCCCTCGTCCCCTTACTAGTGTAGGTGAGTATGGTTTTTGAATTTTCTGGGTCATGATCCACAAGCAAGAAGGAACCTGGGGAGGGCAGAAACAGTGAAGGAGGATGGATAGGGCAGAAATGGAGAAGGAGGCTGGAGAGGACAGAAATGGAGAAGGAGGCTGGAGAGGGTAGAATCGGAGAAGGATGCTGGAGAGGGTAGACTCAGGAAAGGAGAATGGAAAAGGCAAGTCATAGAAGGAGACTGGAGAAGGCAGAACCAGATAGGGAGGCTAGAGGGGGCAGAATTAGAGAACGAACCTAAGGAGGGAAGAATCTGAGAAGAAAGCTAGAGAGGACAGAATTGGAGAATCATGCCAGAGAGGGTAGAACCAGAGAAGGAGGATATAGGGGGCAGAATTAGAGAAGGAAGCTGGAGAAAGTAAAAGCAAAGAATTAGGCTGGAGGGAACAGAATCAGAGCAGGCAACTGGAGATGGTAGAATCAGAAAAGGAAGCTGGAGAGGGTAGAATCAGAAAAGGAAGCTGGAGAGGGTAGAATCAGAGAAGGACACTGGAGAGGGTAGAATCAGAGAAGGACACTGGAGAGGGTAGAATCAGAGAAGGATGCTGGAGACAGTAGAGTTAGAGAAGGAGACTGCAGGGAGTAGAATCAGAGAAGGAAGCTGGTGAGGGTAGACTCAGAGAAGGACCCTGTTGAGGGTAGAATCAGAGAAGGGCGCTGGAGAGGGTAGAATCAGAGAATGCACTGGACAGGATAGAATCAGAGAAGGGCACTGGAGAGGGTAGAATCAGAGCAGGACACTGGAGAGGGTAGAATCAGAGAAGGGCACTGGAAAGGGTAGAATCAGAGAAGGACCCTGGAGAGGGTAGAATCAGAGAAGGACACTGGAGAGGGTAGAATCAGAGAAGGACACTGGAGAGGGTTAATCAGAGAAGGACACTGGAGAGGGTAGAATCAGAGAAGGACACTGGAGAGGGTAGAATCAGAGGACACTGGAGAGGGTAGAATCAGAGAAGGATGCTGGAGAGGGTAGAATCAGAGAAGGATGCTGGAGAGGGTAGAATCAGAGAAGGACGCTGGAGAGGGTAGAATCAGAGAAGGACGCTGGAGACAGTAGAATCAGAGAAGGAGACTGCAGGGAGTAGAATCAGAGAAGGATGCTGGAGAGGGTAGAATCAGAGAAGGAAGGTGGAGACGGTAGCATCAGAGAAGAAGCCTGGAGAGGGCAGAATTAGAGAAGGAAGCTGGAGAGGGTAGAATCAGAGAAGGGTGCTGGAGAGAGTAGAATCAGAGAAGGGCGCTGGAGAGGGTAGAATCAGAGAAGGACGCTGGAGAGGGTAGAATCAGAGAAGGGTGCTGGAGAGGGTAGAATCAGAGAAGGGTGCTGGAGAGGGTAGAATCAGAGAATGCACTGGAGAGGGTAGAATCAGAGAAGGGCGCTGGAGAGGGTAGAATCAGAGAAGGGCACCGGAAAGGGTAGAATCAGAGAAGGATGCTGGAGAGGGTAGAATTAGAGAAGGCCGCTGGAGAGGGTAGAATCAGAGAAGGATGCTGGAGAGGGTAGAATTAGAGAAGGGCACTGGAAAGGGTAGAATCAGAGAAGGACGCTGGAGAGGGTAGAATCAGAGAAGGACGCTGGAGAGGGTAGAATCAGAGAAGGATGCTGGAGAGGGTAGAATCAGAGAAGGATGCTGGAGAGGGTAGAATCAGAGAAGGATGCTGGAGAGGGTAGAATCAGAGAAGGATGCTGGAGAGGGTAGAATCAGAGAAGGATGCTGGAGAGGGTAGAATCAGAGAAGGATGCTGGAGAGGGTAGAATCAGAGAAGGATGCTGGAGAGGGTAGAATTAGAGAAGGACGCTGGAGAGGGTAGAATCAGAGAAGGATGCTGGAGAGGGTAGAATCAGAGAAGGACGCTGGAGAGGGTAGAATCAGAGAAGGACGCTGGAGAGGGTAGAATCAGAGAAGGACGCTGGAGACAGTAGAATCAGAGAAGGAGACTGCAGGGAGTAGAATCAGAGAAGGATGCTGGAGAGGGTAGAATCAGAGAAGGAAGGTGGAGACGGTAGCATCAGAGAAGAAGCCTGGAGAGGGCAGAATTAGAGAAGGAAGCTGGAGAGGGTAGAATCTGAGAAGGGCGCTGGAGAGGGTAGAATCAGAGAAGGGCGCTGGAGAGAGTAGAATCAGAGAAGGGCGCTGGAGAGGGTAGAATCAGAGAAGGACGCTGGAGAGGGTAGAATCAGAGAAGGGTGCTGGAGAGGGTAGAATCAGAGAATGCACTGGAGAGGGTAGAATCAGAGAAGGGCGCTGGAGAGGGTAGAATCAGAGAAGGGCACCGGAAAGGGTAGAATCAGAGAAGGATGCTGGAGAGGGTAGAATTAGAGAAGGCCGCTGGAGAGGGTAGAATCAGAGAAGGATGCTGGAGAGGGTAGAATTAGAGAAGGGCACTGGAAAGGGTAGAATCAGAGAAGGACGCTGGAGAGGGTAGAATCAGAGAAGGATGCTGGAGAGGGTAGAATCAGAGAAGGATGCTGGAGAGGGTAGAATCAGAGAAGGATGCTGGAGAGGGTAGAATCAGAGAAGGATGCTGGAGAGGGTAGAATCAGAGAAGGATGCTGGAGAGGGTAGAATCAGAGAAGGATGCTGGAGAGGGTAGAATTAGAGAAGGACGCTGGAGAGGGTAGAATCAGAGAAGGATGCTGGAGAGGGTAGAATCAGAGAAGGATGCTGGAGAGGGTAGAATTAGAGAAGGACGCTCAAGAAGTTAAAATTAGAGAAAGAAACTGGAGAGGGTAGAACTAGAGACAGAAGCTGGATATGGAAGAATCAGAGAAGGAGACTGGAGGGGGCAGAATTATAGAAGGAAGCTGAAAAGGGTAGAATTATAGAAGGAAGCTGGAGAGGGTAGAATAAAAGTATGAGGATGGATAAGTGGCCAAAAATAATATTTCCATTACTTAAATATGGTCTGTCGGTGAGATCTTCCAGGCAGACAGCTGGAATCCCCAACAGTGGCATTCCCTGTGATGATGTAAGCACAGTAGTAGTGACCCCTGTCCCACACACTTGGTGTTGTTGGTTCTGTGTAATAAAATGCAGCAGACTCACAACATTATCTCAGCCTAAGCAAAGTCAAAGACTAGGGCTCTCTAGCAGCCTTTCAATATTAAAAAGATAAAGGGTTTCTGAAAACTCATACTATTGTTGTATAATGGGACTTGTTGGGAATTTATTTGGCACGCTTGCAGAGTTACTAAAAGATCCACTTTGAGACAGTTAAGAAGCTGGTGGGCAGTTTAAATTGCCAAAATCCATAATTAACTGAAATACCAATTTGTGCTGTACTGTGAAATGTACATTTTCACTAAATTGAAAGAAGCATGACAGGTTTGCTTTAAGTGACCTTAAAGCTTGATAGCCATGTCCTCCAAATGTATACTCACCATTCCACACTCTCTTTTGGTCTCCTTGCAACCTTGGTCCGTTAATGGAATGGGGCTTCTGGGTATGGGGGGAGTATGCAACCTCCCCATTCCCAAATGCTGACTGGGACAGGGGGAAGTGAGACATTGCCCAATCACTGTCACAGGGAGAGCAGTGGCATCATCCACCGAGGTGGTTATGACATCATCCAAAACTGGATGGTGGATACCTGCGGAGGGGAGTCAGTGAGGGACTACGGAAGGTTAAATATACCTTACCAAAAGGTGGGCTATCTGGAGGCACTGTCATTGCACTGAATCTGCAAGTGACAGCGCCTATTTCCAGAGGTCAGCACTTGAAACAAAGGCTTGACAAGCAGCAGTAAAAGTTATTTTTGGGGAAGATAACAGATCTAGGACATTGTACCATTTCACAACTTCAGTCATCCAAAATGTATGTTTTACTTTCTGTGATCAGCACAATTCCTGGCTTTCAGTATCTGCAGAATATATAGATCAAAGGTTCTGCTGGGTGAACAGATTAAATATTCCTATGAGGTTTATTTCTGAGTTATTCTGCAGGGAATATACAGTATGTGAAGTGCTCCAGAAGAGTTAGATGAGATCTGCTGCAGGCTGTGCATTGGAGAAATGTTCTGCAGAGTGTTTATTCTGCAGTATCATTGGTTGGATATTCTGCAAGGCATATATAGATATGAGCTTTTGCAAGATGTATAGGTATTTTGCAAGGTCCAAAAGTGAGATGTTCTGAAGTTATGGGAAGTCCTGTGGTATGTCTGGAGGAGATGCTCTGCAGCTTGTCTGGGGGAGAGGGTGTAGGGTACCCTGGCAGTGACGCCATGCTCTATGTCTGCAGGTGATGCTCAGTAAGTGAAATTCCAGGTTATGGTAACAGTATCTGCAGACTGTGTGTAATCAGGTTACACAGATAGTACAAGAGACAGGGAGAGCTATATATAGAGCACAATGTGACCGAGGGGGGAGACAGGGACAAAGAGAGAGAGAGGAACCGAGACAGAGAGAGCTATATACAGAGCACCATATGACCGAGGAGGGAGACAGGGACAAAGAGAGAGAGACAGGGACAGAGACAGAGAGAGCTATATATAGAGCACAATGTGACCGAGGAGGGAGACAGGGACAAAGAGAGAGAGACAGGGACAGAGACAGAGAGAGCTATATATAGAGCACAATGTGACCGAGGAGGGAGACAGGGACAAAGAGAGAGATACAGGGACCGAGACAGAGAGAGCTATATATAGAGCACCATATGACCGAGGAGGGAAACAGGGACAAAGAGAGAGAGACAGGGACAGAGACAGAGAGAGCTATATATAGAGCACAATGTGACCGAGGAGGGAAACAGGGACAAAGAGAGAGAGACAGGGACAGAGACAGAGAGAGCTAGATATAGAGCACAATGTGACCGAGGAGGGAGACAGGGACAAAGAGAGAGAGGGACAGGGGCAGAGACATACAGAGCTATATATAGAGCACAATGTGACCGAGGAGGGAGACAGGGACAAAGAGAGAGAGAGAGAGAGACAGGGACCGAGACAGAGAGAGCTATATATAGAGCGCAATGTGACCGAGGAGGGAGACAGGGACAAAGAGAGAGAGGGACAGGGACTGAGACAGAGAGAGCTATATATAGAGCACAATGTGACCGAGGAGGGAGACAGGGACAAAGAGAGAGAGCGACAGGGACCGAGACAGAGAGAGCTATATATAGAGTACAATGTGACCGAGGAGGGAGACAGGGACGAAGAGAGAGGGACAGGGACCGAGACAGAGAGAGCTATATGGAGAGCACTATGTGACCGAGAAAGGAGACAGGGGCAAAGAGAGAGAGAGACAGGGATCAAGATAGAGAGAGCTATATAGAGGGCATTATGTGACCGAAGAGGGAGACAGGGACAAAGAGAGAAAGACACAGGGACCGAGAAAGAGAGAGCTATATATAGAGCAATATGTGACCAAGGAGGTAGACAGGAACACAGAGAGAGGAAGACAGGGACCCAGGCAGAGAGAGCTATACTGTATATAGTGCATAATTTGACCAAGGAAGGAGACAGGGAGAGAGAGAGAGAGAGAGAGAGAGAGAGAGAGACAGGGACTGAGACAGATAGAGCACTATGTGACCAAGGAAGGAGAAAGGGACAGAGAGAGAGAGGAACCGAGACAGAGAGAGCTATATAGAGAGCACTATGTGACCAAGGAAGGAGACAGGGACAGAGAGAGACAGGGACCGAGACAGAGAGAGCTATATAGAGAGCAGTATGTGACCGAGGAGTGAGACAGGAACAGAGAAAGAGAGAGAGACAGAAAAAAAGAGGGGGACCGAGGCAGAGAGAGCTATATATAGAGCACTATGTGACCGAGGAGGGAGACAGGGACAAGGAGAGAGATTGGGACCTAGCGATCTATATGTAGAAAGGGACATAGAGGAGAGAGAAGAGAGGGATGGATCAGAGACAAAGAAGAGAGAGAAATGAGGGGTAAATTAGAGACACAGAGGAGAGAGGGTAGAAATGGACATAGCAGAAATATAAAGGAGAGAGAAACAATGGATGAATCATAGAGGAGAGAGAGGAGAGGGTTGGATCAGACATAGAGGAGATAGAAGAGAGGGAAAGATCAGAGACATAGAAAAAAAATGGAAAGGGATGGATTGGTGACATAAAAGAGAGAAGAGATGAATGGATCAGAGACAGAGAGGAGAGAGAAGAGATGAATGGATCAGAGACATAGAGGAGAGGGAAGATATGAATGGATCAGAGACATAGAGGAGAGGGAAGATATGAATGGATCAGAGACATAGATGAGAGGGAAGATATGAATGGATCAGAGACATAGAGGAGAGGGAAGATATGAATGGATCAGAGACATAGAGGAGAGAGAAGAGATGAATGGATCAAAGACATAAAGGAGACAGCATAAATGAATGGATCAGTGTGAGAGAGAGAGAAAGAGAGGGAGAGAGAGGGAAGATAGGGGTGAATGAGAGACATAAAGGAGAAAGAAAATATGAATGGACAGAGAAATAGAGTAGAGAAGAGACAGAAGGATGAGAGACATAGAGGAGAAAGAAGACAGAGATGGATCAGGGACATAGAGGAGAAAGACAAGGGAGATGGATCAAACATAGAGGAGAGAGAAAAGAGATCAGCGAATCAGAGGCATAGTCAAGTGGGATGGATCGTAGACACAGAGGAGAGAGAGAAGAAGGATGGATGAAAGACAGAGGAGAGCAGGGGCGGACTGACCATTTGGAAACTCGGGCACTGCCCGAGGGCCCGGGGTCAGTAGGGGGCCCCATGAGATGCCCCTGGTACCTTTTTCATAGGCTTTTTTGAGTTTGGGCAAGGACACAGGGGCCCCATGATCCCCTATTGCCTGGGAGCCCCATGAGTTGTCAGTCCGCCCCTGGAGGAGAGAGAAGAGGAGGACGCATCAGACATAGAGGAGAGAGAAGAAAGGGATGGATCAGAAATGTAGAGAACTGAGAAGTCAGAGAAAGATCAGAGACATAAAACACAGAGAAGAGAGGGATGGATCAGAGATGAAGAGGAGAGAGAAGAGAGGGATGGATCATAGACCTAGAAGACAAAGAGAGGGATGGATCAGACATAGAGGAGAGAAACGAGAGGGATGGATCAGATATGTACAGTAGAGGAGAGAGAAGGGATGGATGGATCAGGCACATATGGTAGAGAGAAGAGAGAGATGGATCAGACATAGAGGAGAGAGAGAAGGGATCTGTGGATCAGAGACATAGAAGACAGAGAAGAGAGAGAGGGATCAGAAATAGAGGAGAAAGAAGAGAGAGATGGATCAGACATAGAGGAGAAAGAAGAGAGAGATGGATCAGACATAGAGCAGAAAGAAGAGAGAGATGGATCAGACATAGAGGAGAAAGAAGAGAGAGATGGATCAGACATAGAGGAGAAAGAAGAGAGAGATGGATCAGACATAGAGGAGAAAGAAGAGAGAGATGGATCAGACATAGAGGAGAAAGAAGAGAGAGATGGATCAGACATAGAGGAGAAAGAAGAGAGAGATGGATCAGACATAGAGGAGAAAGAAGAGAGAGATGGATCAGACATAGAGGAGAGAGATAAATGAATGTGGATCAGAGACATAGAGGACACAAAGAAAATATGAATGCCCCAGAGACATAGAGGAGAGAGAAAAGAGGGATGGATCAGAGATGTAGAGGAGAGAGAAGATATGGATGGATCAGAGAGAGGAGAGAGGGGTAGAGAAGAAAGATGGAGGGCGAGGAGGCTGGTAGACGGTGAGGAGGAGTGCCAGTCAGCGGGAGGTGCGGGGGAGAACAGATGGAGAATAGAATGACAGAGGATATTAGGAGAGAACAGAAAGGTAGGCAGAAAATAAGACAGGACAGCATACTATAGATAGTAATAGGCAGCAGAGCGTGACATGAATGAGACTAAATTTATTGTGAGATGAATATATTAGAATGCATATAAAAGAGATGCATATATTTGTGGAGGGGGGGGGGGCAGGGGTGAGGTGGGGATAAAAGGTGGGTGACTTTATCAGGAATGGAGATATCAGGGATAGATATAATAGATATAATAGTAGGGGTATATCAGGGATGTATAAAATAAAGGAGATATATATATATATATATATATATATATATATATATTATATTTGAATATATGTATGTATATGTGTGTGTGTGTGTGTGTGTGTATATATATATATATATATATATATATATATATATATATATATATATATATATATATGGGATAGATATATCTGGGATGGATGGAATAAGGACAAATATAATATGGATTGATAATTTAAGGATTGGTACAGTAGGAATGGATATATCTAGGATGGATATAAATAGGATGGTTATTTGAGGAGTCAATATAGTTGGGATGGATATTTGGGGGATTTAAATATTGGTGATGGAAATATCAGGGATAAATATATAGGTGATGGATATGGTGTATATGTCAGGGACAGACTTAATTTGGTTGGATATATCAGAGATCACAGTACTTCTCCCTTGTTGAGGTGAGGAGAAAAGGATGTCAGTGGAGGAGGTGGTTAGGTAGCTAGGGAGGGATGCTGCCAACGGAGAGTGTGAGGGGGGAGGGATAGATGTCACTGGAGGGGGTGGATAGGTTGTCAGAGAGGGATGATGTAAGTGGGGAGTGAGTTAGGTGGGGAGGGATTGGTGTCTGTGGTGGGGGTGGTTAGGTGGCCAGGGAGAGATTATGTCAGTGGGTGGCAAGTTGGGTGGGGAGGATGTCAATGGAGTGGATGGTTAGGTGGCCAAAGTGGGATGCTGCCAGTGGAGAGTGTTTTGGGGGGGGGGATGGATGTCAGTGGAGGGGGTGAATAGGTGGCCAGGGAGGGATGATGTCCATGGGGAGTGAGTTGGGTGAAGAGAGATTGATGTAAGTTGTAGGGGGTTATTAGGTGGCAAGGGAAAGATGATGTCAGTGGGTGGTAAGTTGGGTGGGGAGGATGTCAGTGGAGTGGGTGGTTAGGTGGCAAAGAAGGAATTATGTCGGTGGGGGGTGAGTTGGGCAGGCAGGGATAAATGTCAATGGAGGGGATTGTTAGGTGGCCAGGGAGGGATGCTGCCAGTGGGGAGCGAGTTGATTTGGAGGGATAGATGTCAGTGGAAGGGGGTGGTTAGGTGGCCATTCCAAAAAGGAATGATGTCAGTGGGGGGGGGGGGGGAGGAGTTGGGTGGGGAGGGATGAATGTTAGTGGAGGGGGTAGTTAGGTGGCCAGGGAGGGATGATGTCAGTGGGGGGGGGGCGAGTTGGATCGGGAGGGATTTATGTTAGTGGAGGGGGTGGTTAGGTGGCCAGGGAGGGATTATGTCGGTGGGGGGTTAGTGGGGCAGAGAGGGACAAATGTTAATGGAGGGCATGGTTAAGTAGCCAAGGAGGGATGATATTGGTGTGGGGTGAGTTCGGTGAGGAGGGATCGATGTCAATGGAGGGGGTGGTTAGGTGGCCAAGAAGGGAGGATGTCAGTGGGGGGTGGGTTGGGTGGGGAGGGAGGATGTCAGTGGAGGGGGTGGTTAGGTGGCCAGGGAGGGATGATGTTGGTGGGGGGGGCCAGTTGGGTTGGAAGGGATGAATTTTAGTGGAGGGAGTGGTTAGTTGACCAGGGAAGGATGCTGCCAATGGGGAGTGTGTTGTGTGGGGAGGGAAGGATGTCAGTGGAGGGGGTGGTTAGATGGCCAAGGAGGGATAATGTTGGTGGGGGAGGTGAGTTGGGCGGCGAGGGTCAGATGTCACTGGAGGTGGTGGTTAGGTGGCCAAGAAGGGAAGATGTCAGTGGAGGTGAGTTGGGTGGGGAGGGAGGATGTCGTTGGGGGGGGTGGTTAGATGGCCAAGGAGGGATAATGTTGGTGGGGGGTGATTTGGGCACGGAGGGATGGATGTCAGTGCAGGGGGTGGATAGGTGGTTGGAGTGGGATGATGTCAGTGGGGATTAGGTGGTGGGGTGGTAATCAGATTACCAATATATAGCAACAGCATAATTTTTCAAATTAACTTATTAAAATATGTTTAAGACCTACTTCCTTTTGATACCAGAGAAATAAAATGTACTTTTCTGACAACTCTCTACCTGACACCTTTCCCTTCTGCAGCACAGCAGTTATCCCCTCTTCATCTTCCAAATCCTGACCATCTCAACCTTTCTCACTTTCTTTCTGCTGATATCCACCCCTCCCTGGCTACCTCACCATTCCCTCTGCTGAGACATCCATCTCTTCCTTGGTCACTTTATCCCCCCCTCCCAACCCCTTTGCTGACATACATCACTCCACGACTGCCTCACCCCTCCTTCTCTGCCATCAATCCCCAGCCCCCTCACTCATTCTGCCAAAAGTTTTCCCTCCCTGCCTGCCTCTCACCTGCTGACATTCATCCCTACCCGGCCACCTAACCATCCCCTCCAAAGACATCCATCCCTCCCTGGCCACCTAACCACCTTCTCCACATGGAAATTCATCCCTCACTAGTACCTAACCACCATCTCCACTGACATCCATCCCTTCATAGCCATCTCACCCTCATTCACATCGAGCCTTTCCTGCCCACCTCACCCCCAAATGACTTATCTAATATATCCTCAGCCATGCCTGTTCTGCAATGGCAAAAACAAGATAGTCGCATGAGTGGGTAAAGTCCATCTCATGTGACAAGTGGTTAATTCGACAGCAAACAAGGCTTGTATCAGACTGTACAATTTAAAAGTTTTTATTTATTCTAGCAAAAAACATTTTTCAATAGAACAAAATTGAAGTAACACGCCCTGCTCAGCAACCACAACATACATATAGACGTACAAACAAGAATTTAAAAGCAATGCCGTAATTAGGACGTCCGGGCGTCAACTGAACTATATGCATGTGTTCCCCACAAAAAGCTGTCCCAAATTTGGGGTATATCAGACTATCAATGATGTGTAATTACCAGGGGCGGACTGACCATTTGGAAACTCGGGCACTGCCCGAGGGCCCGGGGTCAGTAGGGGGCCCATGAGATGCCCCTGGTACCTTTTTCATAGGCTTTTTTGAGTTTGGGCAAGGACACAGGGGCCCCATGATCCCCTATTGCCCGGGGGCCCCATGAGTTGTCAGTCCGCCCCTGGTAATTACAGCACCGCAAGATCTAGATGCATATAAGCCCCTAGGCCCATTCACCATAGATGAATACGATATTGATCGTGTTCAGAAATGGGAACACTTTTTCTAGTTTACCATTAAAAAGCTGTCTTTGAGCTCTAGTTCAACGACTTTTGCCTAGGACAAGTTGAAGTCATCAGCCACCTTGTACAGTGTAATGCAGGCAGAAGGAAGCATTTCTTTAGTCTCCTCTCCCCCAGTGATCAGACTTGACATTGTAACTGCAGCAGGAGCTAATCTGTGTCCGACATTTGTGAATATAGCCAAGAAATGCACAGACCCTAGAAATGATATTGATATTTCATCTCTGAGCCAACATCTCAGTCTAGGAAGTACATGATGACTCTGGATATGCCTGAACAAAGATGACACTGTCCTTGAGGAAAAAAAGCAGATAAAGGCATTGTTGGGGGATTGGGAGTAGGGGTAATATAATCTCTGTGAGAGGTAATAAATGTCTGGAAGTTTTGAACTTACTCATTACTATTTATGCATTGCTTATCAAGTCAGACTTGTTTCCCTTTAAGTTCTTGTCTCCTCTTTGTTGCAGTGGGAAGACCGATCCGTGTGCCGCATTGTCCTGTCCCATCAGAGGAAGAAGTTTCACATTATCACAAACTTTACATAGAAGGACTCAAACAGCTCTTTGACGAGTTCAAGGTGTCTTGTGGACTCTCAGCTAGTGATGTTCTACAGATCATCTAACCAAGTTTTGGGCAGCTTCTGGCTCTCCATCTATGAATATACTATACTAGGCAGTGTGCCATGGACATTTTGGCACCTAAAACTCCACAATTCCTAGCATAGGTTTCTTAAAGGCTAACTAAACCCAAAACTAGTATTTCAGTTATGGATGGATACTGTTGGATTTAATCAATTGACCTGTCTTCTTGCCCAGTAAGTCACATACCTGGTATTTTCAGGTATAAGAGATCATGTGATTCGCTCCCCTAACTTCCAAGGGATAATGTGCATGGTTGATGACTGGCCACTCATCACTGTGATATGTGTGGCGTTCCCCCCTGGAGGGGTCACTGTAGATTACCCCAGGTTCTCCCTTGCTACTACCAAGGTTGCCATCCACCAGCACAGTTCCATGCACACTGACAATACAGGCTCAGTCTAGGGAATGTCTTTTTTAGAATTTATTGCTGAATACCTTGAAATAGGAGAGGGGTTCAGGGAGATCAGCAAAATCCAAAATGATCAGTAAGAGAACAAACTTCTAGCACATATCCTTATAGCTGCAAATAAACATGAAAGTCTCACAGTAGGTCTCACTCACAATGTACCAGAAGCTGACTGCCACCCAGCTTCCACAGGTAGTTCCTCAGTGAGGGAGATAAAAGATCTTTCTCCAGACCAGGACTTCAGAACAGTGTCCTCCAGTAAAAGTCCATTAGTGTTCTTCTCTTGGTCCTCAGCTCAGCACCTGCTGAGGCCCAAACTGCAATTCATTAATCAGTATACTGTAGCTGCCTCCCAGGGGCAGCAGCCCCAGGAAAACTGGAATCTCCCCTAGAGAAAGACCTCCCCAAAGCTTTATAATTTCCCTGGAAATCTTCTGGATGCCCCCTTCTAGGTATTGGCTGAGACATGATAAATATTCATCACTGAATATCTGACTCTTCCTGCCCTATATTTTGGAAGCAGGGGTGGACTGACCATTTGGAAACTCGGGCACTGCCCGAGGGCCCACAGTCAGTAGGGCGCCCCATGAGATGCCCCTGGTACCTTTTTCATAGGCTTTTTTGAGTTTGGGCAAGGACACAGGGGCCCCATGATCCCCTATTGCCCGGGGGCCCCATGAGTTGTCAGTCCGCCCCTGTTTAGAAGCTTTTCCAAGAAGCAAGTGGGAGAAATCAAATGCCAAGCTTTGGAAACCCTTACCAAACGGAAACAATAGATCACTGCTCCACTGACTACAATGAGGCCAAAAACTAAATTTAGCCTAACAACCTAACTAGACAAGGGCGCTTCCCATGGAAGGGTGAGAGTTGTCATCTCTGTGCAGCAAATCATGAGTTTAGGCCTACACAGGACTTCTTCTCATAACTTCTGGTTGCCAATTGGAGGAGTAAGTAGGAGGTTGGTATCAAGGGCTCTGGGTTGAGACGTTAAAGTGAACCTGTTGCTTTGCTCTCTCCTGCCTGGGCAAAACACAGGTTCATTTTAAGGGTTAAAGTTAGCATATGAAACATGCTGGCTCTGCTCCAAGCTGGCAAACAGAAAGGAATCACCTCACCGGCATCAGAAGGGGGAGCTGTGTCCGCAAATGATTCCAACAGCATACATACAATGTAAGAAAGGAGAAGTGGAATTTGGTATATGAAAAGGCCTCAGACGCCGCTCCGGCCATGCCCTCTGATGCATTTTGCCCAGCCCACTGGGGGCTTGATTACAGAGAAGTCAGGAGAGATTACTCTGTGATCAAGCCTCAGTGAGCAGGGCGAAACGCATCAGCGGGCATGGCCGGAGCGGCGTCTGAGGCCTTTTCGTATATATCTGATTCCACGGGTGGTTAGAGCAGCATCCTTTCTTTGGGGTTAAAGCAGGGGCGGACTGACAACTCATGGGGCCCCCGGGCAATAGGGGATCATGGGGCCCCTGTGTCCTTGCCCAAACTCAAAAAAGGCTATGAAAAAGGTACCAGGGGCATCTCATGGGGCCCCCTACTGGCCCTGGGCCCTTGGGCAGTGCCCGAGTTTCCAAATGGTCAGTCCGCCCCTGGGTTAAAGTATTACTGAAGTCTAGAATGTTTTTAAAATGAAAATAACAAACATGTTATGCTTACCTGCTCTGTGCAATGATATTGCACAGAGCGGCTCTAATCCTCCTGTTCTCAGGTCCCCGTGATCTTGGTTCATCCTCTTCTTCGTGTGTCCCCATAGCAAGCAGCTATCCACTTACTCCCGAGCTGTGTGTCTATGGAGCCGTGCTCCACAGACTCACACAGCGGGGCTTAGCTCTGCCCCCCACTTTCTCCTCGCTGCATTGGATTGACAGCAGCAGGAGTCAATGGCTGCTGCTGCTCAAGTCCTGTGTGAAGAGGAAGAGAGGAGAGAAGAGATGCAGCCATGTACAGTGCTGGATCTGTTCTGCGCTCTCTTCCCCTTCACAGAGGGAAGGGGGAGGACAGAGGAACTGAAAACTTTTTTTTACCATTTTGCAAGGAATAAAAGGTAACAAGGTTTTTAGGTTTAGTATCACTTTAAGGCAAACTTGTGTTAAAAATAGACTTCAAAAAGGTTTTAAATAGTTTTTGTAGTTAGGTTAAGGGTTAAAATTAGGATCATATGAAGGGTCAAGGCCTAACTCTAGGTTTATGTTCCATTTAAGAAGTATGTGCCAAGCTGGCCATAACAATTTCTTTTACTAACGGATGCACCCGCTGTAAGCACTCTATAAATTGTATGTAGAATCAGCTCTGCACATTATACAGCGGGGGGCTTCTCAGCTGCTACTGGGACAAGATTGAGTCCAAACCAGGGGCAGACTGACAACTCATGGGGCCCCGGGCAATAGGAGATCATGGGGCCCCTGTGTCCTTGCCCAAACTCAAAAAAGCCTATGAAAAAGGTACCAGGGGCATCTCATGGGGCCCCCTACTGACCCCGGGCCCTCGGGCAGTGCCCGAGTCTCCAAATGGTCAGTCCGCCCCTGGTCCAAACTGAGCGTGGTTGAACCATTTACAAGAAGCTTTGTATTTTTATTACCCACCTCCCATGTATATAAACTGCCAGACGGTGGCAGTGCAGGGCGGGTGACCGTTTATAAATGGCCTCCCTGCACCCTGCTTGTGCGTGCTGGGAGCGCACAGCTCCGAGATCTGGTGCCCGGACACAATGGAACACCGATCGTCGGACGGGACCTCTGTGCGAGGTCCCGATCATGTGATCACTGATTGGCCAATCAGTGATCACATGCAGAGTAGTAAGCAAGATGTCACTTGTGACATCATTGCTTACTACATAAGAAATCTGTGAATGATCACAGAGGTCACATGGTACAAGGCTATTCACAACAACCTTGTACCATGTGACAAGCTGTGACCAATCACAGCTCACACAGTAGTTCTCAATGGCAGCAAGAATGCAGCCAGAGAGAAGGAGAAATGATTGCTTTTACAGCCTTTATGGGTGTAAAAGCAATCAGTGTAAAAAAAAAAAAAAATCTTCATCACCTCCCACAAGTAGTACAGTGTCACCATGGTGACACTGTACTGCTAAGGTGCCAGTATGTTAAAAAACAAACAAAAAACAAATAATTAAAAAAAAAGTTTAAAAATTATAATTTTTGGTTATAAACTAATTTGGGTTCTTTTTTTTTTACTAAAAAGATAACGGAATAGATTTTGGCCAAGATTTATGATGAAATACTATTTATTTGCAAAATTTTATAAGAAAAACACTTTTTTTCAAAATTTTTGGACTTTTTAATTTACATAGCAAAAAAAAATAAAAATCCCAGTGGTGAATAAATACCACCAAAATAAAGCTTTATCTGTCTCAAAAAAATGCTAAAAAATTCATATGGGTACAGTGTTGCATGACTGCGCAATTGTCATTCAAAGTGTGATAGCGCTGAAAGCTAAAAATTGGCCCGGACAGGAAGTGGGTGAAAGTGTCCGGACTGGAAGGGGTTAATGAACACAAGACTTCCTTTGGTTGGCTGTTGTGGAGAGGTGGGCAGATGACATCACAATCTTCACCTCAACCAATCAGAAGAAGTCTTGTATTTCATCATAAAATACAAAGCTTCTTGTGACTGGCTGATCAGGGCTCAGCCCCACTTGATTTTGTTTTGGGAACAGGCAGGAAAGTCCCTTTACCCCTGCCGAAACACAGTACTGTATGCTGTATGTACTATTGCACCATTTGAGCTATTTAAAGTGAAAGTAAACCTGGAGTTATGCTTTAAGCCTAGATGTTGGGGGGTGTTAAATGTTAGAATTACAAGATAACTTTTATAGGGAGGGTTGGGTTAGGTAAACATGAGACCAAGTTATTTAGTTTTATATCGAGCATGGAAGGCTTAGACCTCAATCAGATTATCATTTACCATCTGTGTCCTTCTGGGAAGATTTCTCCTCACTTTCTGTCCTGGTGATACCACAATGAATAAGTAGAACTCCCATCTCCGAGAGTCATCACAGGGACAGGAGTCCCCATTACAGGATTTACTCTTACCTCTTGCTCTGGTGACAACAATTTTGGATTTTCCCTAATTTTCTGTCTCACTGATAGTGGTCACCGGGCTGAGTCTCCCCAGTGGGGTCGCAGACATAAATAAAAGAACAAAACACAGTGTAACCCCCCCAAACACCCTATCAAAAAGTTTATAAAAATCCTTTATATACTTTTTAGAGTGAGGGTTCTGGGAATGTGGAGGAACATTTGTTAAGGCTGAACACAATATTTTTGGGCATGCTATGTAAACATAAATTACTTAAATTGATGGGTGTCCCATGTGCAGATGCTGCTGGGTTAGGTAAAGTTCTTAGTTTCCGGTACACTACTGTATGCGCCAAACTTCCAGCAATGAAACTTACATTTAGTTCTCTAGAACTGTGAAGATAATAGTTTGCTAGCTCTCCCCAATATTCATTCTGTGAATGGACAAGCGGAGAGGAGGGGTGGATAAACATTAAGATCCCATTCAAAGAGCGCCTTGTTTTCTGTAAATGGACGAGGTGGACTGCAAGCAATCTGCCATCATCTATGTTCTAGAGCAGGGGTCTCCAAACCTTCGAAATAAAGGGCCAATTTACTGTTCTTCAAACTTTAGCGGGGCCGGGATGTGGCCACTTGGAGTAGAAAATGCCATGGCGTCGGTAGAAGTAAACAATGGGCTTGATGGTGAGTGGGAGTAAAAAAAATTACATCGTTGATGTCACAGGAAAAATTAGTTCTCCATTCTTGTGTCAGTAGGTGGAATAGTGTCCCATTGTTGGTGTTAGTGGGAGGAATAGTGCCCCATCATTGGTGTCAGTGGGAGGAATAGTGCCCCATCATTGGTGTCAGTGGGAGGAATAGTGCCCCATCGTTGGTATCAGTGGGAGGAATAGTGTCTCATCATTGGTGTCAGTGGGAGGAATAGTGTCTCATCATTGGTGTCAGTGGGAGGAATAGCATCCCATCATTGGTATCAGTGGGAGGAATAGTGCCCCATCATTGGTGTCAGTGGGAGGAATAGTGCCCCATCATTGGTGTCAGTGGGAGGAATAGTGTCTCATCATTGGTGTCAGTGGGAGGAATAGTGCCCCATCATTGGTATCAGTGGGAAGGAATAGTGCCCCATCATTGGTGTCAGTGGGAGGAATAGTGCCCCCTTGTTAGTGTTAGTGGGAGGAATAGTGCCCCATTGTTGGTGTTAATGGGAGGAATAGTGTCCCATTGTTAGTGTCAGTGGGAGGAACAGTGCCCTATTGTTGGTGTTAGTGGGAGGAATAGTGCCCCATTGTTAGTGTCAGTGGGAGGAATAGTGCCCCATTGTTAGTGTCAGTGGGAGGAATAGTGCCCCATTGTTAGTGTCAGTGGGAGGAATAGTGCCCCATTGTTAGTGTCAGTGGAAGAAATAGTGTCCCATTGTTGGTGTTAGTGGGAGGAATAGTGCATTGTATCAGTGGAAGAATTAGTGTCCCATTGTTGGTGTCAGTGGGTGGAAGAGTGACCCATTATTGGTATCAGTGGTAGAAACAGTACCCATTGTTGGTGTCAGTGGGAGGAATAGTGCCTCATTGTTGGTGTCAGTGGGTTGAATAGTGTCCCATTGTTGGTGTCAGTGGGAGGAATACTGCATTGTATCAGTGGAAAGATTAGTGTTCCATTGCTGGTGTTAGTGGGTGGAAAAGTGACCCATTGTTGGTATCATTGGAAGAAACAGTACCCATTGTTGGTGTCAGTGGGAGGAATAGTGCATTGTGTCAGTGGAAGGATTATTTTCCCAAAGGCCAGATAAAGACAAGCAAAGGGTCACATCTGGCCCACGGGATGCATTTTGGAGACTCCAATTCTAGAGCCAGAAGTGTAAGTTTCAGTACTGGACGTTCAGTACTTACTGTATTGTACAGGAATTTAAGAGTTGCACCTAACAAGGCAGCATATGCATATGGGACATCCATCACTATAGATAATTTATTGTTACATAGCAAATGTCCAAAAGTTACGTTCAGTTTTAACACAAACACATGTTACATGCAGAAACTACCAACACTGGGTTCTTGGCAAAAAAAACAAAGCACAAATAGATTTTCAGTCGATTGTTCCTTCTCCAAAGCAAGCAAAGAAATTCTTGCAACTGAACTTTACCAAAACATGATCAATGCAATTGGAATTTTTATCTTTTCTTTTTTACATTTCTGTGAACAGCTATTCATGATGTTACAAAACAGTATGGTTTTCATGGACAGTCTCAGCAACAGCAGTTAGTGCACATATGGCTGTGGAACTTGTTTATTTTTTCTTTTACAATTAGCATGGCTTACATGCAGCACCCCCCATTTGGAGTCATTTCAATTTTTTCAAGTACCTATAGCAGTGATACATGCTTTTTCATAAAACAGTAATAGATTCACTTTGACTGGCAGAAAGAAACTGGATAGAGATTCAGCTGTGGCTGTCCTTGTTCCCCAAGTGTGCACCTAAACCATCTCACAGTATACCACTCACATTCGACTCCCCATCCTATCCGCATTGATAAAATAAAAGTTAGGCATACACCAGTTAGGCCTATTATCACTGGTTAAAACTGTCCCACCGCAGGCCAATTTCTGTCAAGTGTGCACATAAATCTATCAAACAGTGCTACCCAGCAAATAAAAAAGCATGAGCAAATGAATGCTGTAACTCTTGCGCTGGACAATGAGCTCCACAATGTAAGTAACCCCACATGGAGTACTTTTTGGGAATGCAAGTCTTACTGCCCTCAGCAGCCCAGGGAAATCCAAAGGAGCTGTGTGCAAAGAAACAAACAGAGGGTGCACGGACCTAGTGCATTACCTTCTAAAAATTAGATTTATTGAATAAAAAGTAGTATACTCACAAAAGAATAAAATCAAAGGCACATCACAAAAAAGACAGCATGGTCCAATCTCCCTAGATGGTGGCTGTTGGTGGACTGTAGCCCATCTCTGAGGAAGAGGTTTTGCCTCAAAACGTGTCAGCCATTTGGAGGCCTACAGTCCCCCAACAGCCACCATCTAGGGAGATTGGACCATGTTGTCTTTTTCGTGAAGTGCCTTTGATTTTATTCTTTTGTGGGTATACTACTTTTTATTCAATAAATCTAATTTTTAGAAGGTAATGCACTAGGTCCGTGCACTCTCTGTTTCTTTGCACAGTGCTACCCAGCACCCCACCCAATCAATTCTAATAGTCAGTCCAAATTTATAGTGCAATCAATAATCAAAAAAATTAAAAAACAACTTCAACACCCCTCCTGTAAACAATGTTTCACAATATGTGCCAAAAAAAGATGCAATGGTGTAATAAATAAAATAAATATTCAGTTCATATAACAAACATAGTGAACTATGATAATTGTATTACGTGATGGTAATATATAAAGACATGGTATTCTGTGACTATAATATATATGAAAGTCCACCATAGATATCAATCAAGCAACTCCGTGGGGCTGATTTACTAAGAATAAGGTGAAGCAATAGAAGTTAGACACCAAACTTCACCTAATTGAAACAATTAAGACCTTGCCGTGGTGAGCAGAAAAACGTCTTTACATAGGAAAATGTCTATTAGTAAATGTTGAATCGTGTGTCTTCTTAGTGTAGCGCTACCCCCGTAGGAGCCGCTTGTTTGTTGTCCTAGTTTCCCCTTTCTTTGCCCCACTGCCAGGCACAGTGTATTTTCACAGCCAAATACACTCTTCAACTTTTTGTCTTCAATGACCAGTCTAGGGGATGCTTTATTTTAGGAGTTTATTGTAGAACTGGGGATAGGGATGGGGACTGTAGTAGGATACTCCAAATCAGAACTATTCACATTGAGGACATCTAGCTGATCTCTTAGTAGAGCACTGTAGAAGTTTTGACTGACAGTAGATAGCAGACTTCCTTGTAACATATAGCAGCAAGTAGTTTTAGGAGTGATCAAAGTCCCTTATGCAGTAGTAGTAGTTACAGAGCTGAGTTCCTCAGGCACAAGCTAGTTACGAAAGACTGCAACAACCCAAAGGTAATGTAGCTGAAAAAGGTCCCTTTGTGGTAGCAACACTCGGACTAGCTCTTCAGAACACTAGCCAGTGTTCCCTTTTTCCAGACCCACACTGACTATCAAGCACCAGGGGAGGCAGCAAGCACACAGTGTCCCCAAGTACCTCAATGTCAGTACTCACAAGGCCCAAGATTAGAGTGAATGCCTCCTTCCAATCTTCCAAGCGAAACCCTTCAGTGATAACAGATAGAGCCTTGGCAGACAATTCCCCTCAGTCATCTTCCTGCAAGGGTCTCTCTCTCTCTCTCTAGCTTCAGGCCCTCAGGTTGACCCACCTGAGGCCACATGGCAGTAGTTGCCAGGCGAGGCAGCCTGCCTCCAGCCTCGCTGGTGTCATCCAATCCTGGGAAAGAACCCATGTGCTCTCAGAATATAAATACCACTCCCAGCATGCAATGGGACTGCCTTCCCCTGCAATTGGCCAGGGCTGTATCCATATTCATGCTGTTCATTTGTCTATCTGCTTCCCATGTTCTGGAAGGCTCTCATAGCTTCCTGAAGGCAGGCAGAACTCAGACAGACTTCAACAGTACCAGAGCAGCATGAGCAGACCTGACTAATCCATCACAGCCCTCTGTTACGTAGAATACCACTCTGGATTTACCTGACAGCCTCTCTGGTAAGCAGAGAAACACAGCTAACTATACACCTAACTAGGAGGGTGCTACACTAGCATGCATCACCAATGAGTGTTCTTCCACCACCAGATGAAGTAAACTCATCAGAGCTCCAGGCTGGTAATGCTATAAACCAGCTATGAACGCATGAACTCTAATCTGCAGCAAACTCAGTCCTTCTCTAAGGCAGCCCTTCGGCTAGATGCTGAATGAGGAAAGAACAAAGAAAGGGCGCACAGGCCTAGTGCATTACCATAAAAAATGTTTAATAAAAAATAAAGTAGGTGTTGTACTCACAAACGACAATATAATCAAGGCACATCATAAAAGAACAGCTGGGTCAACACCGCGCTGAGTAACAGTCCGTAATGGGGAGTGTAGACATCCAGTAGGCTGACGCGTTTCGAGGACTTGCCTCTTCCTCAGAGCCAACTGACCAAATGTCTGCTCCCTCTTTTATATGCTCACTAGTAGTTGAACCAAAGGTCACATGGGCCGTCCTGGACACTCCCCCATGCAGGGGGAGGAGTCACAGGGGCAATTGACATAGTATAAGTAAACACAAAAGATCTATAAAAATATATATAAATATATATGTATAAATAAAACCATTGAAACTAGTGACAATCATAAAACCATATGAACCATAAGAAGTGTGCAAATGAAAATAAATAAGTAGAAATAAGTAGAAAGTTACACATATATATATTAAAAATCCTTCCCTGGTGATGCACTGCACTGCTCACATTTAAATAAATGGAAGGATGGATGAACGACGCTACGAAGCTGCCTAGTGCTCTGCTTGCCATAGACATCCATGGGACATGGATTTAGCTCTTCAGCTAGATGCTCACTCTTTCACTCATATGTTTTCATGAAGGAGGAGGAAAAGAGGAAAGCTCTCATAGCATAAAACCATTAAAACATTTTATTGTTAAAAACAATCACATTAAACTCACATTAGCAAGTGTCGCCACTGACAAAGTATATATACAGTGCAATCTCAGAACAACCGCAAGCTTCAAATCCATGCGTGGTGCCGTCACATCCAAGCCCCGTTCTACGCGTTTCGTCATTCAGCGTCCTCCAGGGGCGGAAGGACACGTGTCACCCCCCATGCTCTTTTATAATCATCATTTGCATACCAAACGATCATCATTTACATAAAACCCACATTTACATAAAAAATTGCTCGCATATACTCCGGCAGGCAGTAAACTATCTTATAGCAAACGGTGTATGTTCCCTGTGACTAGCATAAAACATCCTCACATCTCCATGACACTAAAAAAACTTTCTTAAAGGGCCACACGTTCCTAAAGGGGCACTCTACCATCACTTAAAATATCTTTTCGCCTGAAAAAGACTTTCAACCTAAAAAAAGCTGACCATAAAACACTATACACCTACATTCAGTCAATATCAATGTCTTATTAGTGTCTCAATTCCTTTCAAGCTAATATTAAAGGATCATAAATAACACATCAGTGTAAAATTTGCCAGCAGTAGGGCATTTTTAATGAGCAAGGCTAGGCCCAAATTTACTAAAGACAAAGAAAACAGGCTGGGGTTTTACTAAAATTATTAAATGCTGCAGAGGATAGAGCAGTGTAAAATTGGCCAGCAGCAAAGCAGTTTTAACCTATGATAAAAAGGCTTAAAATGTATTGGAGAAATTGACTACAGGCAGGTTTTTTACTACAAGAATTAAGAGACCAATGATACAGTAGAGTAAAATTGGCCAGCTGCAGGACAATTTTTTACGAGCTAGGTTAGGCCTAAATTTACTAGAGACAAAGAGCAAAGTTTTACTACAATAATTAAACACTGCAGAGGATACAGCATGGTAAAATTGGCCAGCCCTAGGACAATTTTCAATGAGCAAGGTTAGGCCTAAATTTACTAGAGACAAAGAGCAAAGTTTTACTACAATAATTAAACAGTGCAGAGGATACAGCATGGTAAAATTGGCCAGCAGCAAGACAGTTTTAACCAGCAATAACAGTCCTAAGTGGTTTATGCCTGAGTTTTACTTTATGGGGTTAAAATGGTGGGGTAAATGTGAGTTGGTTTAGGTGCACACTATTCTTTTTTCTTTCAAATAATGCAGCGGTGTGCTGCGCACAAAAGGAAGCTCCAAGAACAGATAGTTAGCAACAAGTGAATGCTCAGTTTTGAGCAACCCAAGCCCAATAGGTTTCACCTGCAACTAAAAAATTAATGTTGGGTGGACAGATCCTTTAAGCCAGGGGTGGGCAACTGTGGCCCTACAGCTGTTGGTGAACTACAAGTCCCATCATGCCTCTGCCTTTGGGAGTCATGCTTGTAACTGTCAGTTTTGCAATGCCTCATAGGACTTCTCAACAGCTGGAGGGCCACAGTTGCCCACCCCTGCTTTAAGCCAATAACACAGGATGAGATGGCTTCAAACAAGCAGACATCCCTTGACCATGCTGATTTAAGAAAAACTAGAAGGCTTTTCTTCAATTGATTTGATTTTTTAATAATGTTTACAAGTTTATAAGGTGATCTATATTTTTCATTATTTTTATATCATTTCTGTGTGGTAACAATTATTTAGCACTCTGAAATTCCGAAAGAGAAAGTTCAGCTCGCTTTCAGCTGTCTTGGTTGGTCAACCTGAAAATCCATACAGAGTTGCAGCTGCACAGGGGAGGGACGTGTCCCTACAATTTACTCATTCAGTTGTCTGTGTAATTTGATCCCTTACTGTTAAGATCTATTCACGACACAGGCTATTCACAACATAGCAGTAAAGTTAGCCAAGAAAAAAGGTAAGGAGGTAACCTAGACCTTCCCTTGCTGATTGCAAGTGGTGAATATGCAATGTTCTTATGAAAATTATTTTTCATATTGCTTTTTTTTTAGTCCTGAACAAAAGAAATAAAATATATGCAAAACATTATATATTACCTTTCATTTTTTTTTCCACTAAAGTATGACCTTAATGACATGAAGGCACTAACAACTTGAAATATTTGCTTTGATTTAATGGCTTGTTGGTATTTGCAGCCCTTTAAAGCTGAGCTCCAGGCAAAAAGCTAAATGCACATGTACAGTATTTATCAGACTGTTTTACCAGTCAATGGATTAAACATTTTATATAGACACCCCTGAGATCTACACAGCCCTGCCATTCACCACAGCCATGCCAATGCCCTGCCTTTACTTTACAGCAGTTAACCAGCGCAGCCAGGGGCGGACTGACCATTTGGAAACTCGGGCAGTGCCCGAGGGCCCGGGACCAGTAGGGGGCCCCATGAGATGCCCCTGGTACCTTTTTCATAGGTTTTTTTGAGTTTGGGCAAGGACACAGGGGCCCCATGATCTCCTTATTGCCCGGGGGGTCAGTAGGGGGCCCATGAGATGCCCCTGGTATCTTTTTCATAGGCTTTTTTGAGTTTGGGCAAGGGCACAGGGGCCCCGTGATCCCCTATTGCCCGGGGGCCCCATGAGTTGTCAGTCCGCCCCTGAGCGCAGCTAGATCACCTCCCCACCTCTGATCTGTGATTGGAGACTGAAGGAGCAGCAGGTTACTGGAGAGGTCATCTCCCTCTTACGTCTGTAAACATGTTCCCTGTTAGTACATGTGCAAGTAAGCAGGGTCTGATTGGCTGAAAGTACTAAATCTCTTACCCCAAATCTGATTATAGGGGATTACAAGAGACTGATATCAAAATATCTTCATGTTCTCACTCTAGTTGGGTTCATAAATAAATGGAAATGTTCTGATCTGAAGAGGAGCCCCCAAAAGTGCCTTTGCTCAGTACCTGCTTAAATGGATGGTGGTAGGTAGATCACATTTACCAAGCTGAACGTAAGCAATTGTCCCACCATCACATATCATAGCCCAAGAGAGTCTAATT
Source organism: Staurois parvus (assembly GCF_062004578.1). NCBI lineage: Eukaryota > Metazoa > Chordata > Amphibia > Anura > Ranidae > Staurois > Staurois parvus. The sequence goes on from NW_028319438.1 coordinate 1,754,324, forward strand.
ATGACCCCACCTGACAGTATAGGGAGTGGTGGGCAACCTTTTTTTTCAACTGAGCCAAATCTCGCCAAAACCACGATTGAAATTTATTTTGAGAGCCACATTTTTAAAACTGAAAATACATAGGATGGTACACTGTTTTTAGTTTCAATAAGTTTTTATAGTAATTCATCCCCCATATAGTAATTCATCCCCCATATAGTAATTCATCCCCCATAGTAATTCATCCCCCATATAGTAATTCATCCCCCATAGTAATTCATCCCCCATAGTAATTCATCCCCCATATAGTAATTAATCCCCCATATAGTAATTCATCCCCCATATAGTAATTCATCCCCCATAGTTATTCATCCCCCATATAGTAATTCATCCCCCATATAGTAATTCATCCCCCATAGTAATTCATCCCCCATATAGTAATTCATCCCCCATATAGTAATTCATCCCCCATAGTAATTCATCCCCCCTATAGTAATTCATCCCCCACAGTAATTCATTCCCCCTATAGTAATTCATCCCCCATAGTAATTCATCCCCCCTATAGTAATTCATCCCCCATATAGTAATTCATCCCCCATAGTAATTCATCCCCCATAGTAATTCATCCCCCCTATAGTAATTCATCCCCCATATAGTAATTCATCCCCCCTATAGTAATTCATCCCCCATATTAATTCATCCCTCATATAGTAGTAGTAAGTAAGTAGCAAGTAGTAAGCCAAGTCCCCCCTGTGTCAATTCACTTACCTTTGCTCCGCGCGTTCCTCTCGCCGTGTTCCCGCGCCGTTCCGGTCTTCAGGGCGGACTGTGAGAGGAGCCTAGCTCCTCTCACATTCGTCACGCTGCCCCGCCTACTCACATCCTGACAGCCAATCACTGGCTATCAGGATGTGAGTGGCAGCGAGACTGGCCAATCATTGCATTTGAGCGCACTGCCCTGGCTGTTTTTTTTTTGGATCACGCTGCTGAGTCCCTGCCGCCCGAGAGGAGGGAGGGGAGCGGGCGCCCGGCACACAAGAGCCGCATTAAAGCGTGTAAAGAGCCGCATGTGGCTTGCGAGCCACGGCTTGCCGACCACTGGTATAGGGTTTTGATTCAGGGCTCCACCACAACTCACACAGCACAGTTGTCTATGATTCAGGTACTTCCAGTTTCAAAGAATGTGCATCCTGCACAGCTTTTACAGCTAATGCAGGCCATAGATTGTAAGCTCGAAAGAGCAGGGCCCTCGATCCCCTCATGTTTTGTATTGTATTGGTATTGTTCTGTCACATGTTCTGTCCCCCTTTGTAATGTACAGCGCTGAGCGAACTATTGGCGCTTTATAAATACTGTATAATAATAATAATAATAATAATAGATGGGTCGAAAATCGGACGGTTTTTTGTCCGAAAAAAAAATCGGCCAATTTTCGTACTGTTAGTGGGTTAATTGGTTGGCCATTTTTCGGGATTTTGGCACATTTGTTTTTACCGGTGAAGTTGGAAAAAAATCGGCGGATTTTGCCAAATGGCCGATTTTCCCAGCAATGATGGGCAAATCGGCCGATCTTTTTACCGATAAAAAATCTGCGTATGAGCCGTGACCTGCAAGAAGAAGGAAAAGAAGAAGAAAAAGAAGAAGAATTCCAGTCCACTATTATATTTGACATGAAAAAAGTATTGTGGTTGCAACAATGTATCTATTTATATCCGAATAAAAACATCTGTATCCGAAATGGATACAAATGGATGAATTGTTGCAACCGCAATACTTTTTCATGTCAAATATAATAGCGGAGCTCTCTGCAGGGACAGAAGTAATTAAATGCTGGCCATAGATGGGACGAAAATCGGCCGATTTTTTTTACCATTGGTGGTAACGTCGGCCTATTGAACAACCAATTTTTCATTTTTTTTAAAAAACGGCCAGTTTTCGACCCGTCTATGGCCTGCATAACTCTACGTGTCCTCCCCAATTACCAATTGCTGTCTTTCAAATTCCAGTTTATGGATTGACTTACACTATATTGCCAAAAGTATTGGTCGGCCGGCCTTTACACGCACATGAACATTAATGGCATCCCAGTCTTAGTCCATAGGGTTCAATATTGAGTTGGCCCCGCCCTTTGCAGCTATAACAGCTTCAACTCTTCTGGGAAGGCCGTCCACAAGGTTTAGGAGGGTGTCTATGGGAAGGTTTGACCATTCTTCCAGAAGCACATTTGTCAGGTCAGGCACTGATGTCGGAGGAGGCCTGGCTCACAGTTTCTGCTCTAATTCATCCCAAAGGTGTTTTATGGGGTTGAGGTCAGGACTCTGTGCAGGCCAGTCAAGTTCCTCCACCCCAAACACGTTCATCCATGTCTTTATGGACCTTGCTTTGTGCACTGCTGCACAGTCATGTTGGAACAGGAAGGGGCCATCCCCAAACATTTCCCACAAAGTTGGGAGCATGAAATTGTCCAAAATGTCATGGTATGCTGATGCCTTAAGAGTTCCATTCACTGGAACTAGGGGGCCAAGCCCAACCTCTGAAAAACAACCCCACACCATAATCCCCCCTCCACCATACTTTACACTTGGCACAATGTAGTCAGGAAAGTACCGGTTTGGCAACTGCCAAACCCAGAGATGTCCTTCGGATTGCCAAACAGAGAAGCGTGATTGGTCACTGCAGAGAACACATCTCCACTGCTCTAGAGTCCAGTGGCAGCGTGCTTTACACCACTGCATCCAATGCTTTGCATTGCACTTGGTGATGTAAGGCTTGGATGCAGCTGCTCAGCCATGGAAACCCATTCCATGAAGCTCTCTACGCACTGTTGTTGTGCTAATCTAAAGGTCACACTAAGTTTGGAGGTCTTTAGCTATTGACTCTGCAGACAGTTGGCCACTACTGCTCACTGTGCGCTTCAGCATGCGCTGACCCCGCTCTGTCATGTGACGTGGCCTACCACTTGGTGGCTGAGTTGCTGTTGTTCCCAGTTGCTTCCACTTTGTTATCATACCACTAACAGTTCACTGTGGAATATTTAGTAGCCAGGAAATGTCATGGATGGACTTATTGCACAGGTGGCCACCTATCACGGGACCACGCTTGGAGTCACTGAGCTCCTGAGAGCGACCCATTCTTTCACAAATGTTTGTAGAAGCAGTCTGCATGCCTAGGTGCTTGATTGTATACACCTGTGTCCATGGAGATGATTGGAACACCTGAATCCAATGGTTTGCAGGGCTGGCCAAATACTTTTGCCAATATAGTGTATCTCAGTAGACCCAGGTTGTCTAGATAGCTTGATCACCTGCTGACTTAGCACCATCCATAGGCAGCTTAAATCTTCAATAAGACAGTTTAATCTAATGCAATATTACTTACAATATTAACAATATTTGCAATATTACTTCAGATAACTGCAGTACAGAGGAAGTGACCCCAGAAGTGCAAGAAGACAATTACTTTCCTAAGACCGTTATCTGCCAAGAACTAACACTGACTAAGGGAACATGGAAAAATGGCAAAGGAGGAAAAGGAGTCTAGCTAGGACTGAACTAACTAGCAATAAACAGGAGGGGGAAGCTAAATCACATAGGAAACAAGTTGTAGTGACCCAAAATCACCACGAGGAGTCAACATACTACTGAATAATAATAATTGGATGCAGTTCAATAAAGCACAGAAAAAAGACTTATAAGTAGGGCAGAACACTGACACACCTCCAGTGGAGGCCTGGCTATACTCCTTGTCATGTAATGGCCAACCTTTTGGAGGTAACACACCCTGCCTGCATTCCTTCCAGGTTCTCAACACCTCTCCCTCAGAGACTGGGCCGCAGGGCAGTATTCCAACATGATAACAACCCCAAACACACCTCCATGACGACCACTGCCTTGTTAAAGAAGCTGAGGGTAAAGGTGATGGACTGGCCAAGCATGTCTCCAGACCTAAACCCTATTGAGCATCTGTGGGGCATCCTCAAACGGAAGGTGGAGGAACGCAAGGTCTCTAACATCCACCAGCTCCGTGATGTCGTCATGGAGGAGTGGAAGAGGACTCCAGTGGCAACCTGTGAAGCTCTGGTGTCCTCCATGCCCAAGAGGGTTAAGGCAGTGCTGGAAAATAATGGTGGACACAAAATATTGACACTTTGGGCCCAATTTGGACATTGTCACTTAGGGGTGGACTCACTTTTGTTGCCAGCGGTTTAGACATTAATGGCGGTGTGATGAGTTATTTTGAGGGGACAGCAAATTTACATGTTATACAAGCTGTACACTCACTACGTCACATTGTATCAAAGTGTCATTTCTTCAGTGTTGTCATATGAAAAGATAGAATCAAATATTACCAAAAATGTGAGGGGTGGACTTACTTCTGGGAGATACTGTGTGATATGTCATGTATGATTTCCTTGAGGTACAAATATCACAGACTGAGAAGGTAAGGGATATCCCCTTTGGGCAGTTGTCCCCGGAACAAGTGTCCTAGTTGGAAGATTTTCCCTTACATTCCTTTTCTGGTGATAACTCTGTAATAAATAAATAAATATATTTCAGTGAGCCTAGTTTACACCATTGCAATGTTTTTATGTGCATTAAAAAAGGTAGAGTATGCTTTACTTTTTTTCACTTAACTGTAACAGAATGCATGCAACGCACCACAAGGGCATGCAAATGCAACTTATTAAATGAAAAAAAAAAAAAATCAGTAAAGCCAAAAAATGCACCCCAAATGAACTTCAAATGAAATACAAATGCATACAAATGTGCATGCAAAACTGCAGAGTGAATGGGGGGAGCAATAACATTCTAAGGTTTAAATCCTGACTACTTCATCCAAAATTAGCAAAAAAAATGCTTTAGATACACTTTAGGCCATCCTCAGGATTCCTAAATAAAGCACTCCTTAGGCCCTATGTACACATGAACTCACCTAGTCATTAAACTCTCCAAATGTGGCAAAAACACGTGCAAGTGTGGTACCGCGTTTAGCCGCTGTTAGCACTTAGATGTTTATTCATTTGATTGGCCAGAGTATTTTCCATTGACATGGATAAACCCCCAAGCGCTTAACGCGGCTAACGTTTAGCTGCTACTACATGCAGTTTTGCCACGTTTGGCATTTTTTTGGTCAAAACGTTCATCTCCTGCCCCCAAACTCTGCTGCTCCTAAACTCTGGTGAAAGCCTATGTGTACATGGACACTAATGCAGGCCATAGATGGGTTGAAAATCGGCAGATTTTTCTTTTAAAAAACGAAAAATCGGTTGTTCAAGCGGCCGACGTTACCATCAATGGTAAAAAAAATCGGCCGATTTTCATCCCGTCTACAGCCGGCAAAAATGTCCTTGCAGAGAGCTCCGCTATTTCTGACAGTTCTCTGACAGTTCCTTGACATTTACAGAGGTTGCAACATTGTATCTATTTGTTTCCATTTCGGATACAGATGTTTTTATTCGGAAACAAATAGATACAATGTTGCAACCGCTATAAATGTCAAGGAACTGTCAAAGAAATAGCAGAGCTCTCTGCAGAGACACTTTTTGCCGGACTGGAATTCCTTTTATTTTTCATCCTTCTTCTTCTCCTTCTTCATCATCATCCTCTTCTTCTTCTTCTTCTTCATCATCATCCTCTTCTTCTTCTACTTCTTCATCATCCTCTTCTTCTTCTTCTACTTCTTCATCATCCTCTGCTTCTTCTTCTTCTACTTCTTCTTCATCATCATCCTCTTCTTCTTCTTCTTTTTCTTCATCATCATCCTCTTCGTCATCATCATCCTCTTCTTCTTCTACTTCTTCATCATCATCCTCTTCTTCTGCTTCTACTTCTTCATCATCATCATCCTCTTCTTCTTCTTCTACTTCTTCTTCTTCATCATCCTCCTCCTCTTCTTCTTCTTTTTTCTTCATCATCATCATCCTCTTCTTCTTCTTTGTCATCATCATCCTCTTCTTCTTCTTCTTCTACTTCTTCTTCATCATCCTCTTCTTCTTCTTCTTCATCATCATCTTCATCCTCTTCTTCTTCCTCTTCTTCTTTTTGTCTTCCTCTTGCAGGTCACTGCTCATGCGCAGATTTTTTATCGGCAAAAAATCGGCCGATTAGCCCATCATTGCCACAAAAATCGGCCGATCGGCAAAATCGGCCGATTTTTTTCCAACTTTCCCGATTTAAAAAAAACGGCCAAAATACCGAAAAACGGCCGAAAAAATAGCCCACAAACGATCCGAAAATCGGCCGATTTTCGATCCATCTATGGCCTATAGGGAGTTGAGTTCAGGGGCTTTGGCAAAAAAAATGCTACTGTAAAAGCTCCTAAACTCACATTTAGGAGCATCAGTGTATATGGGACCCTAATTTCTTGCTGCCCAGGTAACGCATATGCCTGGTGGCAAAGCGAGTGGGCTTTAAAATCCACATGCCCTACATATATGCGTTTATGACTGGCAGAGGAATCTGGGTTGAGCGCACTATTCCAGAGACCGAGCTGTCAAAGACAGTCTGTACTAATGATCAGTAACCAGTGGGGCCGACTCCCAATCATGTGACCAATGTAACAGCCAATCACAGTGGTCACGTGATTAGGCATACCTTGCTGCCCCCTGGGAAAAATAGCTTAGTTAAAGGGATTCAGGGGTGGGCGGGAAGGGGTTAAAACCCAACTCCAGGCAAAGCTATTTTTTATCACTGTCATTTTTTAAATCTTTATTTCTCACATTACCAATCTTATTTTAGACATTGTTCCAATGAAGTGTGGCACCCCATTGTACATAATCAGCAGTTCTCAGCAGCTTAGAAAGCTCCTGAAATAATTATAAAATAAAAGGAATAATATCAGAAATAAAATTTTTTAAAATTAATAAAACAGCTGTGCCAAGAGTTGGGATTTCCATGTGATCTGATAATAAATCAACTAAAAAGATAATAAAAATCAACTAGAAACACTGAAAACATTTTACATAGTAATATCGCTATGTAATAAATGGGATAAGCAAGGTCATTGATGGAAACAGCTTGTGATGCGTTATAATTAGTAACTAGTGAAAATGGTCTATTTATAATAACCTCAACCAAGCACTTTACGTCATTGGAGATCTCACCTGAGCCAAGGGCAGGAATGTGTTCTTGCCTATCCCAGTATACAAAATTGCTTCAGTCCGTGTATATTTTTGGATGTCTTTCTTCAATGACCCAAAAGAAGTAGCCATTTCTAGTATCTACACAGGAAGGTTACATGAAATTAAAACAGAACTTAACTCAGAAAAACAAATTTTGTCCAATTGCCTCTCCCCAACCTCCACCAGATGAAAAAAATAACTTTTTTTGATGCTCTCCTAGGTGAGAATGTTTCTGCTCCTTCAACCTACAAGGATATCTCTATTTTATACCCCATGAGGCTTTAGGAGCAGGGACCCACTGTGGCTGGAAGGTGGACCTGGTGTCATGTCATCGGGCGCTGGCTTCAAGAATCCAAAAGTAACAGCTGGCTCCCGATGATGTAGAAGAGAAGATGGACGAGGGACCAGACATGTGGCAGCAGAGGAGGTGAGTGTGGTAGAGCAATGCCGATTCAATGGACATGTGACTATGTTAATGGAACTTTAGGGAGGTGAGTCCAGTAGGACAATGCCGATTCAATGGACATGTGACTATGTTAATGGAACTTTAGGGAGGTGAGTCCAGTAGGACAATGCTGATTCAATGGACATGCGACTATGTTAATGGAACTTTAGGGAGGTGAGTCCAGTAGGACAATGCCGATTCAATGGACATGTGACTATGTTAATGGAACTTTAGGGAGGTGAGTCCAGTAGAACAATGCCGATTCAATGGACATGTGACTATGTTAATGGAACTTTAGGATGGTGCATCACTGGGCACCAAAGAAAACATCTCCAATTTTCTGGACTTTGACCTGGTCATTCTAAAATAAAGAACCTCTTCCATTTTAACCACTCTGATTTTAATTGATTCCTTTATTTTGGAACACTGCTAAACGTGGTCCTCTCCAGTCAAACTTTAGTTAAAAAACTGTAACACCGGTGCGACTTGTCATGCGATTTGATAGCTTTTCGTCCGCAATGGAAGCATCATATCAGTGCGATTCCGACTCCATTGGACACCAATTTTGAAAGTACTTCATGCACTACTTTTTACAAGTTGAGGTACGGCTTGCATAGACATCACTGCACGAAGTCACACAGATGTCTTCCAAGTCGCACTTGAAGTTGCACTGACATCCGACTTTGAAACCGTGCAAATTCATGTAAAGTTGCATGATTTCAAAGTCGGATTTAGTGTGACAGCAGACATAGAGATCCTGCAGTACAGACGACCTACTCACCTAGGCATAAACAGTCTACAATCCATTTTTTTAAGTATTAACCAGCTGGCACAAATCTGTGATTTAACTACCCTGACTATATCATGATGATAAGATACCTTTGACCTAAAAAAAGCACTCTCCATGAACTAAGTCCATTTGTAATCTTCATTTACATCAGAGGTAATAAAACATAATAATAGTGTACAATACATTTTATGTACAAAATGCAGTCTATGTACATAACACTCAGGATAAAGTGAATATATTATATTTTTCAAAATATTTTTTATTTATCATGTTTACATTAAAAATGTCATGGTTTTCTTTTTTTTACATTAAATATCACACATGACTACAATGGTCCTGTATCAATTCAATTTTAGTTACTTTTTATTTTAAAATGATTATACCATTTAAACTGTTATAAGCATTAGACTCAGATGAATGGGTATTTGCTTAGAATATTATAAGGGAAATCGTATTTTCAGTTAGTAGTGTTCGCATACAGTTTAGTTCTACTTTAATGGATGAGTCATTGTGATGAATCATCCAACCTGTTTATGTAACTTTTAACTTGAGCTATTGAGGTCTATAAACAGCATTGTATATTTAATTTTATATGCATTTACATGTGTTTGTTGTAATTTGCTTTATTTAAAACTGAACTTCAGGATAAAAAAATCTATATTAGCTAAGTACAATAGCCCTAAAAAATATGTACACTGTGCGGATGGCTACTGCATAATGTAAAAACCATACCATGCTGCAAGCCAGATTATACACACAGCTCTGGATTTCTGGGTGAGATATGCAGCTACAACAGTGAAGGACTCCAGTTGCATCCCCACCCTTCAATTCTCCACCCATTAACAAAAAGAAATTGTATTTTTTAATTCTTTATTTTCAACATTTCAATCACATAACAGGGTTTATGAGAATACAGATAATAATAATAAAAATAATAATAATAATGCATGCCAACCACACAGGTTCACCAAGGATACACTCAAACTGGTCAAGTGAGAAAGCAAGAGTATTTGACATGTCCACTAATGTGACTCGAAACATTCTATGGTTAAAAATGGACAAATCCAGTAATTCCCTTGGTAGTAAGAGAGGGAGGGGAAGATTTCCCATCTTACTACCAAGGAGAGGAATGAGTCCATCAACCGAAAGCACCCCTTATGATCCTTCCTTGCAGGGATGCCACGTTTGGGATGAGGGAGGGAGAAGGAGCATGCTTCCACCTCTTTCATTGCTCCTCAGCTATCAGTTGCAAGGGACTCATAGTCCTCTGAAGTGGGGAACATAAACCAACAAGACCAGGCCTTCATGAACTGTTCTCCTCTATTCTGTAAGGATAGGGTCAGATCTTCCGTGCGGCATACCTTAATCACTTTAGTCAGCCAGGGTGATAGTTGGTGGTTGGGTCTGTTTCCCCACATTAGCTAATGGGCCTTAGCTGCATTAAGTAGGTATATGGTGAGTATGTGGGGAGGTGCAGAGTGGTGAGGCCACAGAAAATACACAGAGTCCAGTTGCAGAAAACAGAATTTGTATTAAACTTAAAGTCCAAACTTTATAAACAGCCCAGCAAGAAGGCACCCAATCGGGAACATTCACAGGTTGTAACTGCAATGTAGAACAGAGCAACTCTCAGGTGTGCCAACCGCATTTTTCTTAGACGGTGGAATGTGGCCTGACCAGTCTGTACCCAAATGGGAGGATTCCAGGAAGGATGGCGTATCCCTGTCCTGTCCAGAATCATCTGGAACCTCTCCTTTCCGTTAATCACTGTCCCTGACAAACAGGTGACCTATCTCTATACTACCACTCGCAAAATGCGCACCAAGTCTAAGAGCCAATTTCTTGAATAGACTCTGCCTGACCCAAGATGGACACCAGAGTCACATGGGGAGGCAGCATCTAACCAGACTGCTCCCCCAGTGGCCCAGGAAACCATAGAGGAACATGTTCCTCTTGACTTCCTCCCTTTCTAATTCCGTTGTGGTTCAGCGCCACTTTCAGTTGAGGAAATTGACTGGACTTACCTACACTTGTCTTGGAATGGATCCTGGCCCAGGTCATAGTCTGGGAGTACTTTGACAACTTACCTGACCTTGTCCTGAAAAAGGCCAAAGACTGGCCAGGCCCAACAAATGTGTAACATGGTCACTTGCTAACTGTTACATCTGCAGCAACTGGGTGAAGAAAAAGGTTGAACAATTTAGATGAGACATAGCACCACCTAATGAAAATTTTATATCCCGTTTTTTTTTTTTTTAGCTACAGAGGTTTTATGGACAAAATATACAATGTAGACCAGCGTTTCTCAACTGGGGTGCCGTCAAGAGTCCACAGGAGTGCTGGGGCAAAATGACCTAAAAATTCCACAACTACAGTAAGCATCTAGGAAAACATTATTCTTGCCACCAGTTAAGTCTTTCTTGATTACAGCAGTGTTGGTCTGCTGTCTCAAACTTACAGCTCACTGCCACAGACACATAAAAAGCTCTGCGGGCCTCTTGACCGCGTCCTGCCAACTGAGGACGTCATCGGTTGTTAAGGGCCAGCCAGTTGGGTGCCTGCACAGCTTTCTGGGATGTGCTCTAGCAGTTCCTGGTATCTGCTGGTTGGCGATCTTCTGTCGGTGTAGTAGGGGACACACATGCAGGAGTGTGAGGAGAGGTGGAAAAGCATGCACAAAATCTTGTTTGTTCCTGACATGCAGACAAATGCTCTGCTCTTTAGCAGATGCACAGCGGTGCCATTAATTTTTCAGTACCCCATACATTGCCAAATGCACGGTATTTGTGGTGCAGCAAAATTCCTAGAAAAGGGTTATGGACTTTTTGCCCTGCATTTCTGCAGGTAGGCATCCCTGTGAAATGAATGCAGTGGTCCTACACACAGAATGCAGCCCCACAGATGTGAACCAAGGGCTTAGACTGGGGTGCCTTGGGACTAAAAATACTTTTCAAGGGTGCCCTGACTGCAAAAAAGGTTGAGAAACACTGATGTAGACTATTTGGTCCTTGGTAAAGGTGGTTCCCAGTTTTTCTCCCATTGGGTGATAGAGTGTGAGACATAGCCCTCCGGTGGTAGGAGAAGAAGAGCATAGCTCTGTGTGCGCTGCAGAGAATTAGGACGTTTCTTAATTGTATCTCCCTCTAGAAATCAAGAGGCTTGTCATCTGTTGAATTTCAGGGATGGATATAAAGTTACCTCTTGTAGTGATGCCTAAATCGCTCAGAGACAGCAGTTGTTTTTTCACTGTCAAATACATTTCTGCAGGCCAAACCGGAGAATAAAAGTTGGGATGTGATTCAGATGCTGGGCATTAAAATACAAAAAGAAATCTATCCATTGTTAAAAAATGTGCAGATCTTATGAACTTTGAATTGCTGTGGACTGTAGCTTCGCTTATCGCTGTAAGTGGTAACCTGTACACTTGAAACATAAGTCCCAGGCAGGTTCTTCTACTATGGTCAATGTATGCAGCGTTCACTGGGTACATCCAGGTGAAGAGAGTGACATTACTCTTTAATAAGACTGACTTTCCAAATCCATTATTGAAAAGCGGAAAGTGAATCAGCCGACAGACGTGTCATATTCTAACAAGGAGACAAGAAAGGGCACGGTGAGAGCTAGGCACAAACACTGAGTCACTGATGGCCGTTAAAGACATACCCATACTTCTCAAAGATGGACACCTTCTAGAACAAAGTACAGGTGAAACTCGAAAAATTAGAATATTGTGCAAAAGTTCATTTATTTCAGTAATGCAACTTAAAAGGTGAAACTAATATATGAGATAGACTCATTACATGCAAAGCAAGATAGTTCAAGCCGTGACTTGTCATAATTGTGATGATTATGGCTTACAGCTCATGAAAACCCAAAATCCACAATCTCAGAAAATGAAAATATTACATGCAATCAATAAAACAAGGATTGTACATAGAACAATATCGGACCTCTGAAAAGCAGAAGCATGCATATGTACTCAGTACTTGGTTTGGGCCCCTTTTGCAGCAATTACTGCCTCAATGCGGCGTGGCATGAAAGCTATCAGCCTGTGGCACTGCAGAGGTGTTATGGAAGACCAGGATGCTTCAATAGCGGCCTTCAGCTCTTCTGCATTGTTCGGTCTCATGTCTCTCATCTTTCTCTTGGCAATGCCCCATAGATTCTCTATGGGATTCAGGTCAGGCGAGTTTGCTGGCCAATCAAGCACAGTAATCCCATGGTCATTGAACCAGGTTTAGGTGCTTTTGGCAGTGTGGGCAGGTGCCAGGTCCTGCTGGAAAATGAAGTCAGCATCCCCATAAAGCTCATCTGTGGAAGGAAGCATGAAGTGCTCCAAAATCTCCTGGTAGACGGCTGCGTTGACCCTGGACTTAATGAAGCACAGTGGACCAACACCAGCAGATGACATGGCTCCCCAAATCAATACAGACTGTGGCTCCCCAAATCACACTGGACTTCAAGCATCTTGCAGTGTGTGCCTCTCCATTCTTTCTCCATACTCTGGGTCCTTGGTTTCCAAATGAGATGCAAAAGTTGCTCTCATCAGAAAAGAGGACTTTGGACCACTGAGCAACAGACCAGGTCTGTTTTTCTTTAGCCCAGGTAAGACGCTTCTGACGTTGTTTGTTGTTCAGGAGCGGCTTGACAAGAGGAATACGACATTTGAAGCCCATGTCCAGGATCCGTCTGTGTGTTGTGGCTCTTGATGCACTGACTCCAGCCTCAGTCCACTCCTTGTGAAAGTCCCCAACACTTTTGAATGGCCTTTTCCTGACAATCCTCTCCAGGCTGCGGTCATCCCTGCTGCTTGTGCACCTTTTTCTTCCACACTTTTCCCTTCTACATAACTTTCTATTAATGTGCTTTGATACAGCACTTTGGGAACATCCAACTTCTTTTGCAATTACCTTTTGAGGCTTTCCCTCCTTATGGAGGGTGTCAATGATGGTTTTCTGCACAACTGTCAGGTCAGCAGTCTTTCCCATGATTGTGATTCCTACTGAACCAGACTGAGAGACCATTTAAAGGCTCAGGAACCCTTTGCAGGTGTTATGGCTTAATTATCTGATTAGAGTGGGACACTTTGAGCCGAGAATATTCCACCTTTTCACAATATTCTCATTTTCTGAGATTGTGGATTTGGGGTTTTCATGAGCTGTAAGCCATAATCATCACAATTATGACAAATCATGGATTGAACTATCTTGCTTTGCATGTAATGAGTCTATCTCATATATTAGTTTCACCTTTTAAGTTGCTGCACTGAAATAAATGAACTTTTGCACAATATTTTAATTTTTTGAGTTTCACCTGTATATTGGTAAAGGGCACACCCCTGCCTTGTCCCAAGTTACGTGGTCCATAATGGATGACTACACAAAACATGATTGCTTTTTTTCACCACTATTTTTCCTTTATGCTGTTTTTTCAAAATAACTAATTCAGTCTATATACATACCTTTGATGCTAATGTGCTGCAGTTACCTGCACATTACTGCAATGCACCCCAAAGTCCAGTTTAGTTGACAAGTTTGATCCCTCAGTACCGTCCTTGGCCACAATTCAGCATACCATGCCCTGGCTCACTTAAAGAGGTGGATTTGGACAATTTGGACAATTTATGTTAGGCAGCCCATTCAAATGAACTCACTACTCCCTCCTCTCCAAAGTAATCCAACACTAATGTCCCCCCCCCCTCACCAACAAAATCCTATCCCCCTTCAAGCAAACATTTGCCCCAAGTACAAATCCCCCCGCATAACTCCTTCAGCACAAATTCCCTCCATTTCCCCTTCCAGCACAAATTCTGCCTTTGCAAATCCCCCTTCTTGTATGAATCCTCTTTTCCTTTGATTCCACTAGCACAAATCATCCTTCCCTCCAATTCTCCCTCCCAGAACAAATCTCCTCCAACCTTTTACCCCTGCCAGCACAAATTCCCACCCCTAAATTCCTCCTCCCAGCACAACCTCTCTAGCAGCTTCTAGTTCAATCCCCCTCCCAGTCCTCCATCATCTACAAGTCCCTTCTTCCATAATCTTCCCTCTTAGTACAAAATCCTCTCCCTTCTTCTAGAACACATTCTATTTTTCCTTGAATCCCACCTTCCAGCACAAATCCTTTTCCCTTTCCAGCTCAAATCTTCTCCACCCTCCTTAACTCCCAATCATTCTTACCAGCACAATACCTTTACTTCTTCTAGCACAGATCCTCCAAAAAATCCCCCCTCCCCATTCCCTCCTCCCAGCACAAATCCTCTCCATCATCTAACACAAATCCGCCTGCACATCCCCCCTTCTAGCACAAATTCCACCCCAACAGAAATCCTTTTACCCCTTCTAGCACATATCTTCTCCCCAACCCTCCTTCCTTCTAGCACAAGTGCTCTTGCCTCTTAAATTGCCCCAGGGCACAAATTATCACCTTCCCCAGTTACTCTCCCAGCATAAATACACCATCAGCAGGGGTGGACTGACCATTTGGAAACTCGGGCACTGCCCGAGGGCCCGGGGTCAGTAGGGGGCCCCATGAGATGCCCCTGGTACCTTTTTCATAGGGTTTTTTGAGTTTGGGCAAGGACACAGGGGCCCCATTTTCCCCAATTGCCTGGGGGCCCCATGAGTTGTTAGTCCGCCCCTGACCATCAACACAAATCTTAATAATCTGCACCCTACCCCCACCTCCTAGGCCTTTGTGTTCCCCTAGTGCAATTTTCAGACATCAGATACAGCATGGCTCACTGCAGGGGGACGTCCCTCCTCCCTGGCTCCTCCTCTTGTTGTGCATGATACTCGTCAGAGCCGAGGAGGAGCCTAAGGAAAGCTTTCCTTGGCTCTTACGCATACCTTTGTGACAGGAATAGGTCATATGAGATGCTCCAGGACTACAACCTGGATCTACACAGGATTTTGTTGAAATTCCGGGAAGGTCCCATGCAGGGGCAGACTGACCATTTGGAAACTCGGGTCAGTAGGGGGCCCCATGAGATGCCCCTGGTACCTTTTTCTTAGGCTTTTTTGAGTTTGAGTTGGGACACAGGGGCCCCATGATCCCCTATTGCCCGGGGGCCCCATGAGTTGTCCGTCTGCCCCTGGTCCCATGTAATCCAGGACAGTTGAGAGGTATGAATCTATTTTTGAAAAGTATTAGTATGTAGACTTGATTATTACAGCGTGGCACTGTAGTTTCAAATTTGCTCATCCCTACCACAGCACAAGACGATTGTGGAAGCTCTACAGTGTTCAGAGGCTGCCAGCCCAGTATTCATATTCCCTACATTTATTGGATGACAACAGTAATATAAAATAAACATATGAAGAATCTGGAGGGTTCCAGAGCCTTTTATCCTCTTTTCCAAGCATCAGTTGGCATGAGGGCTGAAACAGTGTTTGGAAGTCTGACAGTGTGGAAAAGGATGTGACAAATTCCATTCTGCTCAAGTGGCTGCAATTGTTTTGTGAATGAGAGATAACAGCAGCATGTAAAGTCAACTGCTGAAGAGCGGTCATTGGACATGTTTTTTGCATCTAGTAGCATTCCACTTCATGCAACACTTCCACAGCCATTCATGTGACTCCAAGGACTGGATGGAGCAATTATAATAAAGCAGGTGAACACATGTTTTCACTCCCAATAAACACAAGCAACAGGAAAAGAAAGCAATTTTTAAAAAATGCTAACTTTATATAGAAGATTTGGTCCTGGATCCATTAAATCAAATACAGCAGAGGTTTGCAAATATTAACTAATTTAATTATTTTTGTTTTGAAAAGAAAAAAGCAAGCCCAAAAGCATCTCCTAGGAGCTCACATGCTAGTGGGCCAAGTGTAGGATTTCCTAAAAGCTCCTAGATTAGCAGGCCAAGTGCAGGATCTGCTAGGTGCTTCTAAACTAGCAGGCCACGTGTAGGATCACCTAGAAAATTTAAGACTAGCAGGCAAGTGTAGGATCTCCAAGGAGTCTTCAGACTAGTGGGTCTTGTGCAGAATCACCTATGAGCTCCTAGACTGCAGGCCATGTGCAGGATGTCCTAGGTTAATGGAACAAGTGGATTTCCTAGGTGCTCTTAGACACCTGGATCAGCAGGACAAATGTAGGATCTCCTAGACTAGTGGACCAAGTGTAGGTTCTCCTAGGAGCTCCCCGACCAGAGGGCCATATGCAGGATTTCCTAGGAGTTCCCAGACTAGCAGGTCATGTGTAGGAACTCGTAGGAGCTCTTAGACTTGCAGGCCATGTGCAGGATATCCTATGAGCTCCTAAACTAGTGTCAGATCTCTTAGGTGCTCCTAGACCAGCAGAACAAATGTAGGATCTCAAAGGAACTCCTAGATCAGCATGACAAGTGTAGGCCATCTTAGACTAGTGGACCAAGTGTAAGTTAGGTTCTCCTAGAAGCTCCCAAACTAACAGGCTAAGAGTAGGATCTCCTAGGAGCTTTTAGATTAGCAGAATAAGTGTAGGGTCTCATAAGCGCACCTAGACTAGTGGGACAAGTGTAGGATCTCCTAGGAGCTCCAAGACTAGTAGGCAATGTGTAGGAGCTCCTAGACCAGCAAGCCAAGTGTAGGATTTCCTAGGGGCTCCTAGACTAGTGGGCCACGTGTACAATCTCCTAGGAGCTACTAGACAAGTAGGCCAATTGTCTCAGGAGCTCTCTCAGGAGACTAGAGGGCAAAGTGAAGATGTGTGAAGGAACATTACATGGCCAAAGATTTGAGCACTTCCAGCCTGATAGAATGGACACAAATTTCTACTCCCTGAAATCCTGTGAAAGCCTTCCCAGTACTGAAGGCTGTGATAGCCACAAAGGAAGGAGCAATGTCATATTAATGGCCACGGTTTAGGACCTAGATAGCCAAAGCTCATAGAGATGTGATGGTTGGGGGTCCACAAATGTTTGGCCCTATAGTATATAAACAGCCATCTCAGAGCTAGGCTACAGGTTTTATGGAACTGGCAGGTATACTTCAACTCCACTTTAAGCTGACCATACAATCTGATTGTACAATCTCTGTACAAATTCATTATGTTACATGAGGACAAGCCTAAACAATCTATTCAATTAGCATAAAAAAGACAGAGCTACACAGTTGATGCTGGCCATACACTCTGATTGCTGCAATCTGACTGCAATCTGATTGTACCATCTCCTTTGGCTCTACCTCAACTATAGGTTGCCATAGCCAGCCAGCTGATCAAAAACAAAATCATCAGATTTTTCCATTCACACACCTGAGGTGGCTGAAGGAATCCTCCCTGCTGTGCCTTTGTATTCTGACAATGGTACTCCTCAACTATCAGATCGTGCTGATCAAACTGAAATTTTCTAATTGTTAGATTGGCTTCTCATGAATGGCAACATCCATAAATGGATCTAAATTTGGTCGGCCCCTGCTGAAGCGGCTGAATTTCGAGCCATCTATGGCCGGCTTATGTAGGGCAGGGGCCTGATTTGATATTAATTGAATAAAATGTTTAGGTGTGTCTTCATATTACAAATTGTTACATTATTAAATTGTACAAAGATTGCATAATCTGAATATATAGTGTATGGACAGCTTTAAAAATATTGTACATTCAGATTGTATTGTGTATGGTCAGCTTTACATGATTGATTGTACATATGGCTAGCCATTGACAGATTCTGGAATGTTTGAGCCCTTGTAATGTATGATTTTCTCCAAGACAATGGTAATTATAGGGTCCATTGTTCTTCCATGTATGGCTGCCACCAATGCCAGCTACAGTACGTAATGCAGATTAATGTATTTTGTTCTTCCTCTGAGTCTCTGCCTCTTTCTGTTTTTTTTTCTCCTTGTAGCTATTTATTTCTCTCTCAATCTACTTGTCACATTCTTGTGTTCAGAGCCCTATAGTTTGCACCCCCGCACGTCTTCCCCAATCTACTGTATGTGAGTCACTCACCCCTGCCACCCACTCACCCTCCACTCTTTTCATCTCTTCTTCCCTTCTTCCCTCTGTACACTATAATGTACATGTATATATTATATATACAGTATATTAATATATATATATATGCAAATGATCAGCGACACCATCACCAAGGTCTCTCATCCTCATATGTCCCTCTTCCTGGTACTCCCGCCATATTTTCTCTCTGTCCTCATCACACTTTTCTCTGCTGGATATTAACAGTTCTTACCATTAAACTCCCATTATGTTCCAGAGAGCCTTTACTTTTGCACAGTACCGCTTCCCTTCCCTGTATGCCAGGTGTAATTCTCAGTATTTTTTCTTATTCTGTATGTATGGACTCTGCATAGTCCCACTTCTCCTGTCCTGTATGCCGGGTGTAATTCTTAGTATCTGATGTTTTTCAATATGTACAGAAACTGCACCCAAGTGTCACCTCTTTGTTTTCTGTGTTGACTGCAAGTGCTTTATTTTTATACATTGGTACCTCTATCATATTAATTTTCTGAAAGTTGAAATTAGTCTTTCAGTGGGAGTGGCTGCCGTGATAAGCAGATAGGAGAGGGCAAGCATTGGCCTGCTGTGAATCACTTTTTAGCCACTAGATGTCCCCATAGCAAGGAGTCAGGGTAGAC
Organism: Staurois parvus; assembly: GCF_062004578.1. NCBI lineage: Eukaryota > Metazoa > Chordata > Amphibia > Anura > Ranidae > Staurois > Staurois parvus. The sequence goes on from NW_028319438.1 coordinate 1,773,232, forward strand.
TCAGAAGTAGAGGCCAGCCTCGCCCCTGCTAGGAGAGGGGCACCCTAGGTGAGGGTATATAAGGAGACCAGAGAGCTTCCTGAATAAGTTGCCATGAGGAATGGGGTTACTGGTTTTCTTTTTGGGTTGGCCGAACCAGATCAATATTTAGGCAATGGGTCCTTGTTCATTTAGCTTTCCCATAGGGGGGAAGGGTGGAGTGGGGGAAGGACTTTATGCATTTTTGGGGCTACTCACATCTTACCTTTTTAGGGTGCAGGCATTTTTGACAGCCCTACTGTGAATAGGGCCCCATTCACACAAACATTCCAATCCACCTGTCCATTTTTCAGGCTGACAGTTTACAACCCACATACATCCAATCCAATCTGATTCGATCTGCTAAAAACAGATGAATGGGGATCCGTTCCCCCACATCTGACCAGACTGGGCTGGATAGCAGTCAGTTGTAAATGGACAGATGGTCCGGTGAACAGATCCCCTGCTGACCAAGAGGACCAAGAGTCCATACCACGTAAAAGGGGCCTTAAAGGTCTCTCATCTCTCCTCTCAACTGCAGGTACCACCAAATGCAAGGGGAAGTAGTACAGTGCCTTGTGCCCATAGTACGATGTTAAGACAAGGTCACTACCCCTGGGTCTAGGCAGGAATGAGTTAAAGAATGGACATAATCAACATGTTGTCCCAATAGCTCAAAGAACAAGTAATAGGAGAACAAAAACATGGATTCTTCAGAATAATAAAGTGTAGCTACAGCTAAAACAAATCAATATAACTTGCATTGCCTTCCCTTATACATACGTTTTGCAATGAGTATTCCATCATGTCAAATAAAATGGTCTCCCTTGTAGAGCCAGCATAGCCAACCTAATCAATACATTCTTGCAGTAGACCAGCCTTACTCAACATTTTTAACATGGAGCAACCCTGCAAATAACTTTAAGGTCTTGCGGAACCCCAGCTAATAATTACTGTATCGTAATTCATAGCTTTGGCCTGAACAGTAAGATAGTTGAGTTGTGTCTTCTTTCATCAACAATCAATTAAATCCTCCCTTAAATACATATGGAGACAGGATCCACTAGATTGGTAGTCAGTGAGAGAAGGGTCCCTTTAATATGGGTGGCCACTAGAAAGAATATTCCTCACATTGGTGGTCAGTGGGAAGAATGCCCCTTGCATTGATGGTCAGTGGGAAGAATACTCTTTACATTGGTGGTCAGTAGGAAGAATGCCCCTTACATTGGTGATCAGTAGGAAGAATGCCCCTTACGTTGGTGATCAGTGGGAAGAAAGCTCCTTACATTGGTGTCCAGTGGAGAGAACGTTCCTCATATTGGTGGCCAGTGGAAAGAACATTCCTCACATTGATGGTCAAAGGGAAGGATGCTCCTTATATTGGTGGTCAGTGAGAAGAACACTCTTTACATTGGTGGTCAGTAGGAAGAATGCCCCTTACGTTGGTGGTCAGTGGGAAGAAAGCTTCTTACATTGATGGCCAGTGGAGAGAACGTTCCTCATATTGGTGGCCAGTGAAAAGAATATTCCTCACATTGGTGGTCAGTGGGAAGAATGCTCCTTGCATTGATAGTCAAAGGAAAGGATGCTCCTTACATTGGTGGTCAGTGGGGAAAATGCTTCCCATACAGATAGCTAAAAAGATCAGTGGTGTCAGTAGGAACTTATCTGAAAGGCAAAAATCGGTAATTTCTCTAAGAACCCCTAGCAACCGCTGTAGGAACCCTAAGGTTCCATAGAAACCTGGCTGTGAAAGGCTGTAGTAGAAGTGCGTGCTGAAGAAGCCAGTGCTAACACATGAGGCCACCTCCTATTATAGCAGCCACTTGCTTCTCAAAGAGAGCTGTCCACAGCACAGTTGGCTGTCAGTGGCACAAAAGCACATACATACAAGAATGCAAGCACTAGGTATAATGGGATATAATAATTTTAGGCTGGCACTGCATGTGACCATGATGATACATGCATCGCTCAAGTATCAGACCAAAAGCTCACATTGTTGCACTCAAACCTGGGACTGCGAAGGTATGGGAGAAGGGACCAACTTAAGCCCTATTAGTATGGGCAAGCATGCACATTGTGAGCTGGGTGAAAGGAATCATGGGATATGTAGTTCCCAAAGAAGGAAGTCACCTGATACTGGTAGAGTAGTCATGCATGCATATTATAAGATGGTCAGGAGAAATCATTGGACATGCAGTCTGAAGGATGTCACCTGACGCAACACTGAGCTCTCCCAATCCGGAAGCTCAGGGAAGTGCCACAAGAATAGGACCGTCTGGGCAAGTTTTGAGTGGGCAAATGTAAGTCTTTTGGAAAAATACTGCCAAATATCCTGGCTATTGTTATCAATAACATGTTGTTGTTGTCAGCAACACAGCATCACTAGTTGCTAGAACATTGTTAGTTACACAGCATCACTGGCTGCTAGGATACTGTTACTTGCACAGCATTACTAGTTGCTAGGACGCTGTTGGATACACAGTGTCACTGGTTGCTAGAATGTTGTTGGCCACATGGCACCACTGGTTGCTAGGATGTTGTCAGCTAAACAGCGTCACTGGTGGATAGGATGCTGTTGGATACACAGTGTCACTGCTTGCTAGAACGTTGTTGGCCACATGGCACACATGGCACCACTCATTGCTAGGATGTAGTCAGCTAGACTGCGTCACTGGTTGCTAGGATGCTGTTGGATACACAGTGTCAGAGCTTGCTTGGACATTGTCAGCTATACAGTGACATTAGTTGCTAGGGTGTTGTCAGCTACAGTTGCAAGAAAAAGTATGTGAACCCCTTGGGATTACGTGGAGTTTTGCATGAATTGGGCATAAAATGTGCTCTGAACGTCATCTAAGTCACAACAATAGAAGAACACAGTCTGCTGAACATAATACTACACAAACATTAGATGTTGCCACATCTAATTGCACATAACATGTAAACATTCACAGTGCAGGGAGGAAAAAGTATGTGAACCTTTGGACTTAATAACTGGTTGACCCTCCTTTGGCAGCAATAACCTCAACCAAACGTTTCCTGTAGTTGCAGATCAGACCTGCACAACGATCTGGAGTCATTTTGGACCACTCCTCTTCACAAAACTGTTTCAGTGTAGCAATATTCTTGGGATGTCTGGTGTGAATCGCTCTCTTAAGGTCATACCACAGCATTTCAATCGGGTTGAGGTCAGGACTCTGACTGGGCCACTCCAGAAGGCGTATTCTGTGCTGTTGCAGCCATTGTTTTGTTGAATTACTTGTATGCTTTGGGTCATTGTCCTGTTGCATCACCCATCCTCTGCGGAGCTTCAGTTGGCGGACAGATGTTCGTACGTTTTCCTGCAAAATGTCTTGATAAACTCTGGAATTCATTTTCCCATCAATGACAACAATCCGTCCAGGGCCTGAGGCAGCAAAGCAGCCCCAAACCATGTTGCTCCCTCCGCCATGTTTTACAGTGGGGATGAGGTTTTGATGTTGGTGTGCTGTGCCTTTTTTCTCCACACATAGTGTTGTGTGTTCTTCCCAAACAACTCAATCTTGGTTTCATCTGTCCACAGTATATTTTGCCAGTAGTGCTGTGGAACATCCAGGTGCTCTTTTGCAAACTTCAAACGTGCTGCAACATTCTTTTTGGACGGCAATGGCTTCCTCTGTGGTGTCCTCCCATGTACTCCATTCTTGTTTAATGTTTTCCTTATTGTAGATGTGTCAACGAAAATGTTAGCATGTGCCAGAGATTTCTGTAGGTCTTTAGCTGACACTCTGGGATTCTTCTTTACCTCATGCAGCATTCTGCGCTGTGCTCTTGCAGTCATTTTTACAGGACGACCACGCCTAGGGAGAGTAGCAACAGTGCTAAACTTTCTCCATTTGTAGACAGTCTGTCTTACCGTGGACACATGAACATCAAGGCTTTTGGAGATACTTTTGTAACCCTTTCCAGCTTCATGCAAGTCAACAATTCTTGATGGTAGGTCTTCTGAGAGCTCTTTTTTGCGAGGCATGGTTCACATCAGACAGTGCTTCTTGAAACCAGTAAACCCAAAACAGGTGTGTGTTTTTTAAGGGCAGGACAGCTGTCAGCAACACATCCAATATCATCACACTGATTGGAGTCAAGGTTGGCTCACTCCTGGCTCCAATTAGCTCTGGGAGAAGTCATTAAGCTCGGGCCTCACATACTTTTTCCTCCCTGCACTGTGAATGTTTACATGTTATGTGCAATTAAACCATGGCAACATCTAATGTTTGTGTAGTATTATGTTCAGCAGACTGTGTTCTTCTATTGTTGTGACTTAGATGACGTTCAGAGCACATTTTATGCCCAATTCATGCAAAACTCCACGTAATCCCAAGGGGTTCACATACTTTTTCTTGCAACTGTACACTGTATCACTGGTTGCTAGAACGTTGTCAGCTATACAGTGTCATTAGATGCTAGGATGTTGTCAGCTACACTGCATCACTGGTTGCTAGGACGTTGTCAACTATACAGTGTCATTAGATGCTAGGATGTTGTCAGCTACACTGCATCACTGGTTGCTAGGATGTTGTCAGCTATACAGTGTCATTGGTTACTAAGATGTTTTCAGCTACACAGTGTCACTTGTTGCTAGAACACTGTCGGCTACACAACTGAACAAACACTGAGGAGGCACTGCCTGCGTCCTGGACATTCTGGCCTCATTGCCACCTGTCACGAATCTCGTACAGCAGATGCTTATTTCTGCGCAGCAGGTACTCATTCTTATGCGGATGTGTGCATAGAATCCTAACAAGACAAGCAAGGACTAGAATGTGCACATGGATGAGCATTGGCACATACTGTATGTGAGTGCACACATAGGCGTGCGCATGCATCCACAGATTGTGGTGCCTTGCAGCCTATTTAAACTGAGCGTTTGCCTGGCTTCAGTGCTGGATTGACTTCAGTTCTAGTTCCTGTGTTCCTGGTTCTTGAAAGTCTGCTTTGTTCCTGACCTGGCTTCGTCTGACACCTCTCTTGGATCACCCCTGCCTGTAATGTCTGCTGCCCGCTTGTGTTACCGACGTCGGCTTGGATTCCTGACCACGTCTCTGCATCCTGACTTTGTACCTCGCTGCCAGCATGTTACAGACCTTGAACTTGATCCTGACCCGGCACCTGTCTGCCTGGCTGCTGCTGAACAAGGCTCCATAGTACTATTTGAAGGACTCCCGTGCTGCCAGGCTTCAGTTTACTGCAGCAGTTTCCTGGCACCTACACCAGGGGTGTATTTACCACAGGGCAAACAAGGCATTTGCCTAGGGCGGCATTTTTCAGGGGGGAAGCACCCCCTCCGGAAGAAGGGACACACACAGCACGGGGATCTGAGAGAGGCTGTTAATGGTGTATGCAGAGCCAGACTCTCATTCCCGGGGATGTCCGGAGCTGTGAAGGTGAGTGTCTTTCTCTCTGCTGCTGGGGGGTTATTGGCGGAAGGCTCTCATGGGTGGGGGGGTGTTGGTCGGTGTCAGGCTATCTCCGGATGTCTGATGTTTAAAACCTAAAGACACCACTGACCTGCACCCTTCCACTGCCCTAGCAGTCCCTGCCTCCACCACCAATGGTGCTTGGATGGGAATTTCACAAGAGGCCACCCTCGTCATCTCCGGCTCCTCAGTCAGGTACGTGACACCACCCCTCCACCATGCAATAAATGATGTTTCCAACAGTCACATGAATAATCTGTTGCAGGCATGGACATTTGTCATGTGGAGGCAATACACTGATTTTAAAGAGTTTCTATGACACCCTCTATGAATTCCAAGCTTTCCTTACAAAGTTTTTGGTTGGCAAATGTTTCCTATATCCGTGTCTGGAGGAAAAAGGATGAAGTGGCCGCATCTCCTGATCCCATGTTCGGATCCATGTCAGGAACATCTGCCTTCTCTATGCAAATTCAGCCCTCTGCCTGGCATGCATGGGCAACGTCTCTTTGTAAAGTTGCAAATAAGAGTCAGAGATGCAGAAACCAACCAGACGGGTCATTTGCTTACTTTGTAAAACGGTCTCTTTAACTCCGCGTATTCCTTCCTGTGGGGACAACTATATGGTAACAAACTGTGGATGAGCTGACCAGTGCCAGGACTAGTGCAGTACAAGCCTACAGCTCAAGACAGACAGCGAAGTGCGGACAGCTGTTGAACAGAATCCCAACCTGAGCTGGTGAACGACCCATTCCTAGGAAATGTTTTGTGTGTTTTGCTTTTTTTTAATGTATTTTTCCTATTAATTTATATTTATAAATAAAGGAAACAAACTGAAGAAATATTTCTTTCTTTCTGGTCAGGTTAATATGAAATTCTCTTTTTCAGCCACAAAGTGAAGTCCTCTGAGCTGTGCTGAAAGAAGTCCATAGTCTACAGAACTTATATAACATCAGTCATCAGCGCATCGACTTCTTCCCTATTAGGCTTATTAGGAGGTTTCAGTTAGACAAAGGGAGCTTCAAAGCAAGTTGTATCTTCTGTACTGTACCTTTAGACAATCCATAGTGCTCTGGGAATCCTTTGATCATTGGTAGTGCCAAACAGTGACTTCACTCCACACCAGGAGTACTTTTCAAGCCTTTTTCTGCCCGCTTTTATTTAAAACAAATGAAAGTTCACAATAAATAGATTCCCCACGCAAAGGTTTCCACCATCACAGTGATCAGCCTCCTGGCTTTCTATCCACCATCACAGTAATCAGCCTCGTGGCTTTCTATCCACCATCCCAGTAATCAGTCTCGTGGCTTTCTATCCACCATCACAGTAATCAGGTTCGTGGCTTTCTATCCACCATCCCGGTAATCAGCCTCGTGGCTTTCTATCCACCATCACCGTAATCAGCCTCGTGGCTTTCTATCCACCGTCACAGTAATCAGCCTCGTGGCTTTCTATCCACCATCACAGTAATCAGTCTCGTGGCTTTCTATCCACCATCACAGTAATCAGCCTCGTGGCTTTCTATCCACCATGACAGTAATCGGCCTCGTGGCTTTCTATCCCCCATCACAGTAATCAGGCTCGTGGCTTTCTATCCACCATCACAGTAATCAGCCTTGTGGCTTTCTATCCACCATCACAGTAATCGGCCTCGTGGCTTTCTATCCACCATCACAGTAATCAGCCTTGTGGCTTTCTATCCACCATCACAGTAATCGGCCTCGTGGCTTTCTATCCACCATCACAGTAATCAGCCTTGTGGCTTTCTATCCACCATCACAGTAATCAGCCTCCTGGCTTTCTATCCACCATTACAGTAATCAGCCTCGTGGCTTTCTATCCACCATCACAGTAATCAGGCTCTTGGCTTTCTATCCACCATCACAGTAATCAGCCTCGTGGCTTCCTATCCACCATCACAGTAATCAGCCTCGTGGCTTTCTATCCACCATCACAGTAATCAGCCTCGTGGCTTTCTATCCACCATCACAATAATCAGTTTCGTGGCTTTCTATCCACCATTACAGTAATCAGCCTCGTGGCTTTCTATCCACCATCACAGTAATCAGCCTCGTGGCTTCCTATCCACCATCACAGTAATCAGCCTCGTGGCTTTCTATGCACCATCACAGTAATCAGGCTCGTGGCTTTCTATCCACCATCACAGTAATCAGCCTCGTGGCTTTCTATCCATCATCACAGTAATCAGCCTCGTGGCTTTCTATCCACCATCACAGTAATCAGCCTCGTGGCTTTCTATCTACCGTCACAGTAATCAGCCTCATGGCTTTCTATCCACCATCACAGTAATCAGCCTTGTGGCTTTCTATCCACCATCACAATAATCAGTCTTGTGGCTTTCTATCCACCATCACAGTAATCAGCCTCGTGGCTCTCTTTGCAGCTCTACTGCTTTAGGCCTCATGCCTTGGTCCTCCAGACCGTCTATCACACAGTCCCAGTGCTTGTGCATTAATGCTGTACCTCAGCTCCGTATCTTTCCTTACAGCTCCCAGCTGCTCCATCCTTCATACACTGTCTCTCTTTCTCACAGGCTCGTGCCTCGGTCTGTCCTGACCTGGACAGTATGGTTTTGGGGCGAGTTCACACTACATGCAGTCCAGTGCATTTTACTTCCATTGACAGTAGGGTACAAGGTTTCCAATGGCATAGTTCACACCAATGCTGTCAGTTCCAGTGCATTCGAGTTCCAGAAAAAAAAAGTAGAACAGGCTGCATTTCTTTCTGCACTGGACTGTACTGGAACACAGTAAAATGCATAAAAATGCATCAAAAAGGCACCTGAATACTCCTAAACTGGAACACACATGTCCTTATTTAACCACTTCGCACTGGCGCCTCCTGGCCCTTTAAGAGTTTCAGAAGCCGGGAGGTGGGCGGGGCTTTAGGGTCATGTGACTGCCGTGATTCGCCCTCATGGCGGTCACATGATTGGAAAGGTCCCGATCGCAAGGGGAGATCAGGACCTTTCCATGAGTCACGAATATGTGTGCTGGGAGCACGTGCTCTCAGCACATATGTATTTTTTAAGGCCCAGACGCCAGAAGGCCGCATATTTGCGTGCGCTCTGCGTCAAGGGGTTAAGTTGAACAAAAAAGGGATGGGAAAAAATGAAGCAACACATCAAAAACACATACTGTAAATATATATATATATATATATATATATATACACTCCAGGGGCCCGAGGGCCCAGAGTCAGTAGGGGGCCCCATGACATGCCCCTGGTACCTTTCATAGGCTTTTTTGGGTGTGGTTTGAGTGTGGGCGAGGACACAGGGGCCCCATGATCCCCTATTGCCTGGGGGCCCCCTGAGTTGTCAGTCTGCCACTGATATACACTGTACTGTGTCTTTGGATAATCCATAGTGCTCTGGGAATCCTTTGCCATATGTTCAAAGTTTATTTGTAAAAACAATTTTTAATTTTATATATATACATATGGTAGGTTAATTGGCTCCTGTCTAAATTGGCCCTAGTATGTGTATGTATGAATGTGAGTTAGGGACCTTAGATTGTACACCCCTTGAGGGTTAGGGACTGATGTGAATGTACAATATATATGTAAAGCGCTGCATAAATTACCAGCGCTATATAAGTACCTGAAATAAATATATATATATATATATAGTGAATACAGATGTAAAGCTGGTGAATGTCCCACTGAAGTTATATTATTGTGTTTTATACATATTTTCTTTATTGTTTTATATTGAAAAAAAGGTTATAAATTGTCACCTGCTACATCGTGTGTCACTCTAAACTGTGCTGAAATAATCCTGTTGTCTACAAACCTATCATTAGTCATCAGTACAATGACTTCCTCCCTATTAATAGGCTTATTTTGAAGTTTTAAAATTTTCAAAAACTCCAACAATTCAAAAATTATTCATCCAAGTTCTGGTTCATAATCACTGTGTACCTTCAAGAATGCTGTGTACCTCCAAGAATGCCGTGTACCTCCAAGAATGCTGTGTACCTTCAAGAATGCCGTGTACCTCCAAGAATGCCGTGTACCTCCAAGAATGCTGTGTACCTTCAAGAATGCCGTGTACCTCCAAGAATGCCGTGTACCTCCAAGAATGCCGTGTACCTCCAAGAATGCTGTGTACCTTCAAGAATGCCGTGTACCTTCAAGAATGTTGTGTACCTTCAAGAATGCCGTGTACCTCCAAGAATGCCGTGTACCTTCAAGAATGCCGTGTACCTCCAAGAATGCTGTGTACCTCCAAGAATGCCGTGTACCTCCAAGAATGCTGTGTACCTCCAAACGAAAAATTAAATAGTGTATTATCCTCAATAAACAGTGATTAAATCATATATATGTAATTCAATAAAAAAAAACCTTTTGTGCAAATAAAAAAAACACAAAAATGTGAAAAACAAGTGAAATAGTGACACTCTGTGCACACTGTATACACATTCCTTTGTGAACGCTCTATGAACACATCTAAGTGGCTGAATAACATGCCCTCACCCTAAATCAATATTATAAAAGTCTCCAGAGATAGTAATTCAGTAGATTCTCACTTCATTAGAAAACATCCCATAGGATTGCCTTCAGATCCACAAGTTAATCCTTCTTTCTGTTCATGCCTTCTTTCTCTCCATGTCATTTATAGATGCAAGCAGGGATGGACTGACAACTCATGGGGCCCCCGGGCAATAGGGGATCATGGGGCTCCTGTGTCCTTGCCCAAACTCAAAAATGCCTATGAAAAAGGTACCAGGGGCATCTCATAGGGCCCCCTACTGACCCCGGGCCCTCGGGCAGTGCCCGAGTTTCCAAATGGTCAGTGCGCCCCTGGATACAAGAAATAATAGCCATATAGTGTTGTATATTTGATATTCAAAAAGATTCAGACTTTAATAATTTATGCTTACATTTAAAATGAATTAAAACGCATATATTCCCATTACTCCACCTTGAGCAGCTTCCTGGAACGCTGAAATGTATTGTGCCCTCACTTAAGATGGCCGCTCTGATACTTCCGGGTCTCGTGCAATGTCCGTCACGTCCCTTGACGCGTTTCGTCACTTCCTGACTTACAACGTCACGTCCCTTGACGCGTTTTGTCACTTCCTGACTTACAACGTCACGTCCCTTGACGCGTTTCGTCACTTCCTGACTTACAACGTCACGTCCCTTGACGCGTTTCGTCACTTCCTGACTTACAATGTTACATCCCTTGACGCGTTTCGTCACTTCCTGACTTACAACGTCACGTCCCTTGACGTGTTTCGTCACTTCCTGACTTCCTCATGAGGGGTCACTAATTTATATTTATGATTAGGATACAGATTGAAAAAAATATTTTTTTTCTTTTTGTTTGATCCGGTAAATATGAAATTCCATGTTTCAGTCACAAGGGGTAACCTTGGTCTCATAGTCACCTCTTACGCATTGTGTCCTTCTCAGCTTTGCTGAAACAAGCCCATAGTCTGCAGTACCTATCATCAATGCGATGACTTCTTCCCTATTAATAGGCTCACTTTGGAGGTTTCATTTAGACAACGGGAGCTTCAAAGCAAGTTTTATCTGCAGTACGGTATCTTTAGATAATCCATAGAACCCCTGGTGCTCTGGGAATCCTTTTCGATATACAGAATGTATCACTGTCATCTGTGCTGAAACAAGCCTGTTATCTATGAACTTATCATCTGTCATCAGTATAATGACTTTTTCCCTATTAATAGACTTTTTTGGAGGTTTCATTTAGACAAAGGACGCTTCAAAGCAAGTTATATCTGCTGTACTGTATCTTTAGATAACCCATAGAACCCCTGGTGCTCTAAGAATCCTTTGTGACATACACAATGTATCAATGTCGCTGTGCTGAATAAAAGCCCTTTGTCTACCAATTTATCATCTGCCATCAGTACAATTACTCTTTCCCGTTTAATAGACTTATTTGGGGGTTTCATTTAGACAGATCAGCTTTGCTGAAACAAGCCCATAGTCTACAGAACCTATCATCAATGCGATGACTTCTTCCCTATTAATAGACTCCTTTGGAGGTTTCATTTAGACAACGGGAGCTTCAAAGCAAGTTGTATCTGCAGTACTGTATCTTTGGATAACACATAGTACCCCCGGTGCTCTGGGAATCCTTTGTGATATACACAATGTATCACTCTCAGCTGTGCTGAAAAAAGCCTCTTGTCTTTGAGCTGAGATCAGTACAATAATGTTTTCCCCTCTAATAGGTTCATTTGGAGGTTTCATTTAAACAAAGGGTGCTTTAAAGCAAGTTGTATCTGCTGTGCTATATCTTTAGGTAACCCATAGAACCCAGGGTGCTCTTGGAATTCTTTTTGATATACAGAATGTATCACTGTCAGCTGCGCTGAAACAAGCCTCTTATCTATGAACGTATCAACTGTCATCAGTATAACGACCTTTTCCCTATTAATAGACTTTTTTGAAGCTTTCATTTAGACAAAGGGTGCTTCAAAGCAAGTTGTATCTGCTGTACTGTATCTTTAGGTAACCCATAGAACCCCTGGGTGCTCTGGGAATCCTTTTCAATATACAGAATGTATCACTGTCCGCTGCACTGAAACAAGCCTGTTGTCCATGAACTTATCAACTGTCATCAGTATAATAACTTTTTCCCTATTAATAGACTTTTTTGGAGGTTTCATTTAGACAAAGGGAGCTTCAAAGTAAGTTTCATTTGCTGTTATATATCTTTAGGTAACCAATAGAACCCAGGGTGCTCTGGGAATCCTTTTCAATATACAGAATGTATCACTATCAGCTGTGCTGAAACAAGCCCGTTGTGTAAGAACTTATCATGAGTCATCAAAGCAATGACTTTTACCCTCTTAATAGACCTACTTGGAGGTTTCATTTAGACAAAGGGAGCTTCAAAGCAAGTTGCATCTGCTGTACTAAATCTTTAGATAACCCATGGTGCTCTGGGAATCCTTTGTGATATATTAGAAGTTTATTTGTGAAACAATGATTGTATTTGTTCCCCATGCCTGGAATTTCTGGCTATTTTATCAGCAATTTCATATTTTTTCCACTATTAGGTGTCTTTTTATAAAGGTGTTTACTTAAGAGTCCCACCGCACACAATGCACAGACGTGGTGCACTATTGTCACTAATCCGGATACTGATCCAGAGCAAAGATGTGCGGCTGACGCGAAGTGAGTGCATGTAGACAGGAAGTGGCTGAAAGAGGCTGGAGGAGATCAGCAGCACTGAGATGCAATAAAAGATGAAGAAAAAGGTGAAAAACAATATATTTTTTTAAAAAAATGGTGATTTTTTTTTTTACACACTGTGCTATCGCTACCCTAGTAGCTTTCCCAGCCTGAAATAGTTGATAACATCTCAAATACAGAAGCCTTGTGAGATACCATCAACTTGAAAGAAGTGACAACTTTAATATATACTATATTGCCAAAAGTATTGGGCCAGCCCTCCAAATCATTGGATTCAGGTGTTCCAATCCCCTCCATGGCCTCCACAGGTGTATACAATCCAGCCCCTAGGCATGCAGACTGCTTCTACAAACATTTGTGAAGGAATGGGTCGCTCTCAGGAGCCCAGTGACTCCAAGCATGGTCCCGTGATAGGTTGTCACCTGTGCAATAAGTCCATCCGTGACATTTCCTGGCTACTAAATATTCCATGGACACCTGTTAGTGGGATTATAACAAAGTGGAAACAACTGGGAACACCAAGTGGTAGGCCACGTTACATGACAGAGCAGGGTCAGCGCATGCTGAAGCGCACAGTGCACAGAAGTCACCAACTGTCTGCAGAGTCAATAGCTAAAGACCTCCAAACTTCATGTGGCCTTCAGATTAACACAACAACAGTGCGTAGAGAGCTTCATAGAATGGGTTTCCATGGCCGAGCAGCTGCATCCAGCCTTTCCTCACCAAGTGCAGTGCAAAGTGTCGGATGCTGTGGTGTAAAACACGCCGCCACTGGACTCTAGAGCAGTGGAAAAGTGGAGATGTGTTCTCTGGAGTGATCAATCATGCTTCTCTGTCTGGCAATCCGATGGGTCTGGGTTTGGCGGTTGCCAGGAAAACGGTACTTGCCTGACTGCATTGTGCCAAGTGTAAAGTTGGGTGGAGGGGGGGATTATGGTGCGGGGTTGTTTCTTAGGGGTTGGGCTTGGCCCCCTAGTTCCAGTGAAGGGAACTCTTAAGGCGTCAGAATACCAAGACATATTGGACAATTTCATGCTCCCAACGTTGTGGGAAGAGTTTGCGGATGGCCCCTTCCTGTTCCAACATGACTGCGCACCAGTGCACAAAGCAAGGTCCATAAAGACATAAAGGAGCCAGTTTGGGGTGGAGGAACTTGACTGGCCTGCACAGAGTCCTGACCTCAACCCCATAGAACACCTTTGGGATGAATTAGAGCGGAGACTGTGAGCCAGGCCTCCTCCCCCGACATCAGTGCCTGACCTGACAAATGTGCTTCTGGAAGAATGGTCCAACCTTCCCATAGACACCCTCCTAAACCTTGTGGACGGCCTTCCCAGAAGAGTTGAAGCTGTTATAGCTGCAAAGGGCGGGGCCAACTCAATATTGAACCCTACGGACTAAGACTGGGGGGCCATTATAGTTCATGTGCGTGGAAAATCAGGAGGGCCAATACTTTTGGCAATATAGTGTATATAGAAATGCCTGTGTGGCTCTGGGTCAGGTTTGGGTGAAGGATCTCACAGCATCAGGTAAATTTGGGTTCTAACCTTCCCTTCAGTCTTGCACAGATGTCCAGGCTCCTTTCCCTTACTCAGACTTCACTGCACACTGTGAGCTTCTCACAGTGTACATTAAGAAGCTTCAGTTAGAACCCATCTTATGTCCTGACTGAGGGACATCTTGCATCATCTAGCTCTTTCTTCCCTATCCTGACTGTCCCTGTCCTGGCCCTTTCTTTCATTGAATTTAATTTCTTTCAATTATTGAGGCTCAGCATCACATTACGTTGGTTAGTCTGCATGCAAATACAGCCTGCCCAGTAACACCCACTCCTTCAGACAGACATCCACCTATCATGGGCAGCACAGTGGCTAAATGCTTAGCACTTCCACCTGGCAGTACTAGGGTCGTAGGTTTGAATCCCAACCACAGCACCACCTGCCTGGAATTTGCATGTTCTCCTTGTGCCTGTGTGGGTTTCTTCTGGGTACTCCGGTTTCCTCCCACACTCCAAAGACATGCTGGTAGGTTAATTGGCTCCTGTCTAAATTGTCCCTAGTATGTGTATGTATGAATGTGAGTTAGGGACCTTAGATTGTACACCCCTTGAGGGTTAGGGACCTTAGATTGTACACCCCTTGAGGGTTAGGGACCTTAGATTGTACACCCCTTGAGGGTTAGGGACCTTAGATTGTACACCCCTTGAGGGTTAGGGACCTTAGATTGTACACCCCTTGAGGGTTAGGGACCTTAGATTGTACACCCCTTGAGGGTTAGGGACTGATGTGAATGTACAATATATATGTAAAGTGCTGTGTAAATTGACAGCGCTATATAAATAATAAATCATAGTATTTTGATATTTGCATAACTCCTCCCAAGTACCAGCCCACTGTTTGCTTCAGGACTGGCAGCTCTTAAGAGGAGTACTGAAGCCGGGAGCTGTGATGTTTTCAGGAAGCTATGTCCAGCTCCTCCCGCCAGCCATGATCTGCATGCACTGCATAGAAAAGCACAGAGGCTCAGTGATGATGTCAGTGCTGCTAAAATAAGGTTTCATTTTTTTTTTTTTAAATTTCAGTTTAATTTCAGAAAGGAAGAACCAGGGAAGGCAAAATATGAGCAGATTAAACTTCAGCTTTAAGCGCCCCTTTGTGCTGAGCTCTTAGGCTCAATGCATTCATTTAGGGGGCACTTGGAGGGCATCTGCGATACCAGGCAAACCCCCCCCCTCTTTTATCTCCTTTGTACCAGACCTCACACATACATCCGGGAGCTGCTGAATTCTGAATTTAAATTGCACTTCTCGGTCTGTGCCCCCCCCTTGATTTTCGCCCCTCGTACATGGACTATAGAAGGCAAGGAGCCTGTGCCCACCCGGGTAATGCTGTCCCATCTCTAGGTGCTTGGTACAAGCCTCCCTTTTATTGCGTGGGTTGGCAAGGGTCTGGCACGTGTTGTCACCCAGGGAACGCGCACCCCCCCACCCCCCCTTTACCACCCCCCCTTTACCCTGAGCCTTCCCATTCTTCAGCATCACTGTCAGCCCAGCTTCTCTCCCTATCCCTGTGCCCATGTGTGTGCCCACCCCTCCCGGGGAAGCTGGTGAATAGCTGGAGGTGGGAGCGATGGAAGGAGGGGGGGTGGGGGGGTGAGTGCGGAGAGAAGGGAGGGGGGATGCTGGTAGTTCTTTATTCCATAAAGGGGGAGGGGAGCAAGAGAGAGGGATTTCAGAAGGGGAGGGAGGGCACAGATATAGGTAGACAGAGGAACAGAGAGGCACAGAGAATACCAAGGACAGCGACCGCCGGCGTAACGGTACACTGAGCATGACCGAATGAATGGGAGATGATCATACCTGTCTATTAGGAAGGGGGGGTCCTGATATCTGTGTATTAGGATTGTGCGGTGTCCTAATTCCTGCCTAACAAATGTCAGCGCCTTAAAGGACAGGGGATGGCTATGTTCTCATTTTTGGAAAATGTCTGTGTTCTGATATCTGTGTATTAGAGATGCCTGTGTATAAGACAATGCCTGAGCACTGTGCCTTTGACCTGAATTCTGTGTCGTGATGTCTGTATATAAGATACGTCTGTGTCGTGATGTCTGTACATAAGACATGTCTGTGTCGTGATGTCTGTACATAAGACATGTCTGTACATCAGAGGCGTCTTTCTCGGTCCGGTCCTCGGGGAGCGCTAATATTCCCTTTATAGAGTCCCGGGAGAAGAGATCAGAAGATAAAAACTTATTAATTATCAGAGATGTGGGGGCTGCAGATGGGAACACAGGACCTGCTGAGCCCTGAGGACTGAAAAAAAAACTTGTCTCCTCGTATCTGTGTATTAGAGAGGTCTGTATATTAGAGAGATCTGCATCTTCATATCTGTATATTAGACAGGTATGTATATTAGAGAGGTCTGCATCCTCATTTCTGTATATTAGAGAGGTCTGCATCCTCATATCTGTATATTAGAGAGATCTGTATCTTCATATCTGTATATTAGAGAGATCTGCATCCTCATATCTGTATATTAGACAGGTATGTATATTAGAGAGATCTGCATCCTCATATCTGTATATTAGAGAGATCTGTATCCTCATATCTGTATATTAGAGAGATCTGCATCCTCATTTCTGTATATTAGAGAGATCTGCATCCTCATATCTGTATATTAGACAGGTATGTATATTAGAGAGATCTGCATCCTCATATCTGTATATTAGACAGGTATGTATATTAGAGAGATCTGCATCCTCATATCTGTATATTAGAGAGATCTGCATCCTCATATCTGTATATTAGAGAGATCTGTATCCTCATTTCTGTATATCAGATAGGTCTGTGTATTAGAGGAGTCTGTATTCTAATATCTGTATAGTAGAGAGGTCTGTATCATCATATTTGTGTATTAAGAAGGTCTTACCCTGGTATCTGTATATTACAGAGATCTGTATCCTCATATCTCTATATTGGAGAGATCTGCATATTAGATAGATCTGTACATTAGAGGAGTCTGTATCCTGATATCTGTATGTTAGAGATTTGTATCCTGGTATCTCTATTTTAGAGAGATCTGTATCCTGATATCTGTATATTAGAGAGGTCTGGATATAATATAAAGATATGGGGATACAGACCTCTCTAATACACAGATATCAGGTATCTGTGTATTAGAGAAGTCTGTATCCTCACATCTTTATATTAGAGAGGTCTTTATCCTCATATCTGTATATTGAAGAGGTCTGCATGTTAGATTTCTGTATATTAGAGGAGTCTGCATCCTGATATCTGTATATTAGAGAGGTCTGTATTGTCATATTGGTGTATTAAGAAGGTCTTACCCTGATATCTGTATATTAGAGATCTCTGTATATTAGAGATGTCTGTATCCTGATATCTGTAAATTTGAGACGTCTGTATCCTGATATATATGTATTAGAGAGGTTTATATCCCAATATCTTTATATTAGATAGGTCTGTATCCTGATATCTGTATATGAGAGAGTGCTGCATCCTGATGTATGTGTATTATGGAGGTCTGTATCCGGATGGCTGTGTATTAGAGAGGTCTGTATCCGGATGGCTGTGTATTAGAGAGGTCTGTATCCTGATGGCTGTGTATTAGAGAGGTCTGTATCCTGATGGCTGTGTATTAGAGAGGTCTGTATCCTGATGGCTGTGTATTAGAGAGGTCTGTATCCTGATGGCTGTGTATTAGAGAGGTCTGTATCCTCCTATCTGTGTATTAGAGAGGTCTATATCCTGATGGCTGTGTATTAGAGAGGTCTGTATCCTGATGGCTGTGTATTAGAGAGGTCTGTATCCTGATGGCTGTGTATTAGAGAGGTCTGTATCCTGATGGCTGTGTATTAGAGAGGTCTGTATCCTGATGGCTGTGTATTAGAGAGGTCTGTATCCTGATGGCTGTGTATTAGAGAGGTCTGTATCCTCCTATCTGTGTATTAGAGAGGTCTATATCCTGATGGCTGTGTATTAGAGAGGTCTGTATCCTGATGGCTGTGTATTAGAGAGGTCTGTATCCTGATGGCTGTGTTTTAGATAGGTCTGTATCCTGATGGCTGTGTATTAGAGAGGTCTGTATCCTGATGGCTGTGTATTAGAGAGGTCTGTATCCTCCTATCTGTGTATTAGAGAGGTCTATATCCTGATGGCTGTGTATTAGAGAGGTCTGTATCCTCCTATCTGTGTATTAAAGAGGTCTGTTATCTAATGTCTGTGAGCAGCACTTACCCCCGCTTGGTATAACGAGTTCTCTGTTTTTGGCCTCGATTCTGTGAAGAACCTGGTCCCTCTGACACACCTGGTCAGGTAATGAGATGCTATATGTAAGGACAAGTATTAGTATCCTGCACACCCCTATATTAGGGCATTAGGAAATAAGCACCAGGCTTCTTCATTGTAAGTAAAGAACCTATATTGTCACAGGACAAAAGTAAATAGCAATGCACACATACAATATACAGGTATACAGTATACAAGTGGAAGAAAGGCTTCACTCACAGTAAGCTGAATGAGGTAATGACAATGTTATAGTGGCTCAGTGTAAAGCACTATACCGCTAAGCAAGATAATCCAACAATGGACAGCATTAGCAAGGCACAATATTATTAATGATAAATAGTCCCTCGGTAGCCCCTTTGCATCCAATGGTCAATAAATGTCTCAGGGTGCATTCCGTATATATCATTCTATCTACATATACTGTATATATGTATTTTGAGAGAGGAACCCTGGCTACTATTAATTCAGTTCATGGTCCCTTTGAGGTGTTGGATCCTGACTTGTAACCTTTAATCGGCTAATCGGCGGGGCCAAGGCTTTAAGGTGGTGCACATTGGTACCATCCCTTTAAAGCTCTGCATGCAGTGATTTTGGACTACTGGCTAGATAGGCAGTCTCCCTTTTTCCTGATCTGCTAACACAGCAACAGCCACTCACCAGTCCTGGAAACACAGCAAACCTCAATCTGGACACTCGCCTGCCTGCAACCCTTCTGGCTCTGCCATCAGGGCACTCCGGTCCTCAGGAACCTGGTCCTCAGCACGCCAATCTTTGGTTTGCTACTGGTGAATGCACACACAGGTGTGCTCAGAGTACAATCAGTGAATGAGCACACAGTAGCGAATATATGCACTTTCCAGTCCCCTTCAGCAAGAGAAGGTTCTCTCCTCTATAGCCCAGGAAAAACTGCTACTTTCCCCTCCTGTTAAGAGTCTACACCTGGGAATTGTAGTCCATCAGTCCAATTACTCTTATGCAAGATCCTTTTCTCAGACTATATTTCCCACAGTCCAGTGCAGCCTGCATCAAAGCCTCTCAAGTCCTTCATGCCCACCAGCTCCCTCTGCTGGATGGATGCTGAATGGCATTGAAAGCCAACATAAGAGTCTTGTTTAGGCACACAAAGCAGCTGCAGCGCAGTGTCTTCATAGGTGCTCCCTCAGGTCAACTAAGAACCTGGCTACCTGTGAATAAGGGATGTCTGCATCCTGATGTCAATGTATTAGAAAGGTCTGTGTATTAGAGAGGTCTGTATCCTGATATCTGTATATTAGAGAGGACTGTATCCTGATATCTGTATAAAATAGAGGTCCATGTACTGACATCTCTGTATTATAGATGTCTATATATTGCAGATATCTTCATCCTAATGTCTATACATTCAAAGATACATAAACCATGATGTCTGTGTATTAGACATGTCTGTGTCCCAATAACTGTATATTAGAAATCTGTATCTGTCAGTTAACCCCTTCATGACCTGATTGCTTGGATCAGTCGGTCTCCTTGTTCTCCCTGTGGATGACAGATCTTCGTAATGTCTATTACAGGTCACAGGTCTTCGTCTCATATCTATTGGAGCTCAAAGATCTTCATCTGATATCTTTTAGTGGTCACAAATCTGGGACTGATGTCTATTAGAGGTCAGATATCTGGGTCTGATGTCCAATGGAGATCACAGATCTGGATCTGATGTCTATTAGAGGTCATAGATCTTCTTCTGATGTCTAATAGAGATCACAGATCTGGGTCTGATGTCTATTAGAGGTCATAGATCTTCTTCTGATGTCTATTAGAGATCACAGATCTTCTTCTGATGTCTATTAGAGGTCACAGATCTTCTGATGTCAGGTAGAAGTCACAGACCTTCATTTGATGTCTATTAGAGGTCAAATATCTGTGTATGATGTCTATTAGAGGTCACAGATCTTCTTTTGATGTTTATTAGAGGTCATAGATCTTCATCTGATGTCTATCAGAGGTCTCAGGTATTCATCCGATGCCTATTACAGGTCACAGGTCTTCATATCATATCTATTAGAGGTCAAATATCTTCATTTGATATCTTTTAGAGGTCACAAATATGGGACTGATGTCTATTAGAGATCAGATATCTGGGTCTGATGTCTAATAGAGATCACAGATCTGGGTTTGATGTCTATTAGAGGTCATAGATCTACTTCTGATGTCTATTAGAGGTCACAGATCTTTTTTCGATGTCCATTAGAGGTCACAGATCTTCTGATGTCTGTTAGAAGTCACAGACCTTCATCTGATGTCTATTAGAGGTCAAATATCTTTGTCTGATGTCTATTAGAGGTTACAGATCTTCTTCTGATGTTTATTACAAGTCATAGATCTTCATCTGATGTTCATTCGAGGTTACACGATCTGCATCTGGAATCTATTAGAGGTCACAGATTCCCTTCTAATATTTATTAAAGGTCACAGATCATCTGATGTCTATTAGAGGTCATGGATCTTCTTCTGATGTCTAATAGAGGTCTCAAGATCTGCATGTGATATCTATTACAGGTCACAGATCTTCTGATGTCTATTAGAGGTCACATATCTTTTTCTGATGTCTGCTATAGGTCTCAGGTCTTCGTCTGATGTCTTTTAAGGTAACAGATCTTCATCCAATGTTTGTTAGAGGTCACAAGATCTGCATATGATATCTATTAGAGGTCAATGATTCCCTTCTGATGTCTATAAGAGGTCACGGATCTTCATCTGATGTTTATTACAGGTCACAGATCTAGGTTTGATGTCTATTGGAAGTCACAGATCTTCATCTGATGTCTATTAGAAGTCACAGGTCTTCTTCTGATATCTACTAGAGGTCACAGATCTTCTTAAATTGTGTATTAGAGGTCATAGATCTTCATCTGATGTCTATCAGAGGTCTCAGGTATTCATCCGATGTCTATTAGAGATCTCAGGTCTTCATCTGATATTTATTAGAGGTCACAAATCGTGGTCTGATGTGTATTAGAGGTCACAGATATGGGTTTGATGTCTATTAGAAGTCACAAATCAGGGTCTGCAGTCCGTGTATTGTGACGTTGTTATCTGTACATTAGCAGCATGAGTCTTCTATAGGATTCATGAAAACATTGTATTAGGAAATAGTTGGTTCAGGTAGATGGTGCAGAATACACTTACGTGGTAAAAGGTGAGCTCCCTTTAGAAGCCAATGACAAACTATCTTTTAAAGGGTCAGCCCTTTCTTGTAGAAGTGCAAGTGTGACATAAAACAAATATGTGGTTTCTATTTAACTGTACCCAGCTATGTGCTTCTTTCAGATTAGAGTCAGGTGTAGATATAGAGAAAGAATAGTTCACTGATTGATAGACAATGGAGAATCAAGAGGAAGATGGCTAGATGATGTTGGATGTCCTCCAGACAGGAAACGAGGTTTGTTCTATCTGACTTGCTGCAGCTTCTTATGCACATCGTAAGAAGCTCACAGTGCGTAGAAAATCAGAGTAAGCCATTGCAGTCCAGGAGAGGAGCCGGTACAAATGTGCAAGACTGAAGGAGAAGGTTGGAGGTCAGCTTGAATTACATTATTGTTTCATTTCTTATATATATCTCTTTGGCTCCACTGGTCAGATTTTTGCATTTGACTCTCTAGACATCATCCCAATCGTCTGACACTTGCTTCATTTTTTTACACTAGATCTGTGACGTGATTGGTGCCATTAAGCATAATACTGGCCCTAGAATAAACACAATCAACATTACTGAGACTTGGGTTCCCCACAGAAGGATGGGACCTCTGGGTGCTGCCTGAATGGTGACCAAAGTAGCTCAGCCGGGGAGTGAGGGGACTCTGATGGGGTCACTGATGAGGATTGTGATGTAAGGGGAGACTCCTAAGGTGGACTTTGTTGTAAGAGGGGACTCAGGATAGGGACATAGATGCAATGTACTGGAGGTCAATGGCAAAAATGCTGCTCATATTAAAGGTCAGTGAGAAGTATGCCCCCTACATTGGTGATCATTGGGAAGAATGCCCCTTACAATGGTGGTCAGTGGGAAGAATGCTTCCTACACTGGTAGTCAATGGGAAGGACCCCCCTTACATTAATGATCAGTGGGAATAATGCTCCTTACATTGATGGTCAGTGGGAAGAATGCTTCTTACATTGGTGATCAGTGGGAAGAATACCCCTTACATGGATGGTCAGTGGGAAGAATACCCCTTACATGGATGGTCAGTGGGAAGAATGCTTCTTACATTGATGGTCAGTGGGAAGAATGCTTCTTACATTGGTGATCAGTGGGAAGAATACCCTTTACACTGATGGTCAGTGGGAAGAATGCTTCTTACATTGGTGATCAGTGGGAAGAATGCTTCTTACATTGGTGATCAGTGGGAAGAATATCCTTTACACTGATGGTCAGTGGGAAGAATGCTTCTTACATTGGTGGTCAGTGGGAAGAATGCTTCTTACATTGGTGATCAGTGGGAAGAATACCCCTTACATGGATGGTCAGTGGGAAGAATTCTTCTTACAATTGGTGATCAGTGGGAAGAATGCTTCTTACATTGGTGATCAGTGGGAAGAATGCTTCTTACATTGGTGATCAGTGGGAAGAATGCTTCTTACATTGGTGATCAGTGGGAAGAATATCCTTTACACTGATGGTCAGTGGGAAGAATGCTTCTTACATTGGTGATCAGTGGGAAAAATACCCTTCTTACAGTGGTATTCAGAATACTTTTTTTTACAGACAGCTATAATGACCATTGGTGCTGCTGGTGCATTGGTTTGGGACTATGCAGGTACCATCATATGGGAGGTTAATCAGCCATAGCTTGAGGGACCCCTAGAAACCTCTAGTGAACTTTAGAATTCTAAAAAACCCTGATTGAGAATGGCTGGTGTAAAGTATTGCAGGGTATAGCATTAACAGTGGCATTCACTGGTCTTAATAATTTCCACTTACGCTTGGCCATACAGTGTATGCCAAACATGTGTTAAAAAAATGCAAAGATGGCTCTGGTAGTGAAAGAGTTAAAGGGTTAAAGAACATGATGTTCATATCTGAAAGCTGGTCATAATGTGAAGACTATAATTATAGTACAACATTGTACATTATGAAACTTTGTTATATTGGCAAGTCATCATGGTGGATACATCACTTTCAATGGGTGAGGTAGCAGGAAAAAAAGAATTAGAATGGAAAATAGGAAGTACGGTTAGCTTGGGCTTGGTGGGGTTGGGTGGGGTTGTCTGCCTTGGAGCTTTCGGGGGGTGTAAGACCTCTTCAGCCATAGATGGTTCAATTCCATGAGGAATCCATGGATCCCAAATGACCTTAAAGGATATGTCCAACCTATGATAAAAAATAATAAATGCACATTTTTTTGCAGGTAAAAACTGTGCATTCGTTAGTTTTTTTTGCTACAGAAGCCCGTAAAGCATTTGCACCAGCGATCGCTGGTGACATGCAGGTCTCCAGCAGATCTGTCAGTATACCTGCTTACCCGTATGGGATAATCAAGCAAGCAGATATATGTATAAGTAGAATCAATTAACTACCACGGCGCTCCACAGTGTAGTACATTGAGAACGACAAGCCGATAGCTGCTAAGACTAGTTTCTCATTCAGAGAGGAGTGACCTTGCTGAGCAGGCAAAGCCCCGAACGGCCATGTTTTTTTAAAAATTTGACAGCTGGTGGGGGGGGGAGAAGTTCCTCCACTAGCTGTCAAAGTAGGGAAATGGGAGCTGGTGCTTTATATTTACCCTGAATATGGGTGTAACATGTAACATTTTATGAAAGGTGAACTTATCCTCTAAATTTAGTCATATTATCCGGGAGTCCAATGGACAATGGATTTAACCTTGGATAACTTGGGTGCATCAGGCAACCATGCTTCACAATGGTCTGTTTTGTGTCTCTCAGGACATACTGCATGTCATGAGGTGTTCTGATGCTTTGTAAGACCATCTGGATTCAGATTGTGGAGTGCTTTACCAGGGCTCATGGGTAAAGAGTTTTGGAGCAAGGTTCAACGCATAGCATAGGATTTTATATTTATTTGATATGATGAAACAAACAAAGTTGAGCTGGAAACACCCAAAATTTCCATGTGACACGACCAGAGTCAATAATTATCGCAATGTTTGTTTATCTAAGGCAGGGGCTAACTAAGTCCACCAAGCTGCATCACTTTTGAGCAGACTGGTCCCCTAACCCCTTCCCACCGCATCCCTTTAATAAGGTCTTTACGCCTGTGTGGAAAGTTTAGCCAATCCCGTGACCAGGTGTGTATTTATCACAAGGCAAACAAGGCATTTGCCTAGGGCGGCATTTTCACTGCCCCTCGGAAGAAGAGAATGAAGAAGGGACGCATGCAGCATGGGGACCAGATGGGATCCGAGAGAGGCTGTGGGCTGCTTGATAGTGTATGCAGAGCCCAACTCTCTTTCCCAGTTATGTCTAGATCTGTGAAGGTGAGTGTCTTCTCTCTCTTGATGGGGGGGTGGCCAGTGTATGGGGGGCGGTGGTAGTGGAAAGCTC
Organism: Staurois parvus; assembly: GCF_062004578.1. Lineage (NCBI taxonomy): Eukaryota > Metazoa > Chordata > Amphibia > Anura > Ranidae > Staurois > Staurois parvus. Next base: position 1,798,240 of record NW_028319438.1, read on the forward strand.
TCTCAGGTGGGGGGGCAGGGGTGTTGGTCAATATCAGGCTTTCTTCACAGGGGGGTGGTGGTGTTGATTGGTGTCAGGCTCTTTCTGTGGTGTTGGGTGGCTGATTTTGGTGTTGCCTAGGGCAGCACGAAGCTTAAATACACCACTGCCCCTGACCACTGTGATTGGCTGTCAAAGTGGTAATATGATCAAGAGCCGGTCCCACCAACTCCCGATCATTAGTACGGACCAAGAGTTGTCTTTGACAGCCTGGTCACTGTGCTGGGAGTGCACGCTCTTAGTACAGAAAGCTCTGCCGCTCGTGGATACATTTGTGTAGCATGTGGGTGTTAAAGTCCATCCTCTTTGCCACAACACATATGCATAGAGGTTGAAGCAATATGAATCATCCCTTTAAAAAGAAGCAGTTAGCATAAAAAGGTGCTAATTCTAAAGGTCCTCACAGTTCTGTAGCACATCTGCAGGCTTCCCCATACATCTGCATGATGCAGAGAGAGCAGACACATACAGTGGGGCAAAAAAGTATTTAGTCAGCCACCAATTGTGCAAGTTCTCCCACTTAAAAAGATGAGAGAGGCCTGTAATTGGTATCATAGGTAGACCTCAACTATGAGAGACAAAATGAGAAAAAAAAATCCAATCACATTGGCTGATTTGGAAAGAATTTATTTGCAAATTATGGTGGAAAATAAGTATTTGGTCACCTACAAACAAGCAAGATTTCTGGCTCTCCCAGACCTGTACCTTCTTCTTTAAGAGGCTCCTCTGTCCTGCACTCATTACCTGTATCAATGGCACCTGTTTGAACTTGTTATCAGTATAAAAGACACCTGTCCACAACCTCAAACAGTCACACAACAAACTCCACTATGGTGAAGACCAAAGAGCTGTCGAAGGACACCAGAAACAAAATTGTAGACCTGCACCAGGCTGGGAAGACTGAATCTGCAATAGGCAAGCAGCTTGGTGTGAACAAATCAACTGTGGGAGCAATAATTAGAAAATGGAAGACATACAAGACCACTGATAATCTCCCTCGATCTGGGGCTCCACGCAAGATCTCACCCCGTGTGGTCAAAATGATCACAAGAACGGTGAGCAAAAATCCCAGGACCACACTGGGGGACCTAGTGAATGACCTGCAGAGAGCTGGGACCAACGTAACAAAGGCTACCATCAGTAACACACTACGCCGCCAGGGACTCAGACCCTGCAGTGCCAGACGTGTCCCCCTGCTTAAGCCAGTACATGTCCGGGCCCGTCTGAAGTTTGCTAGAGAGCATTTGGATGATCCAGAAGAGGATTGGGAGAATGTCATATGGTCAGATGAAACCAAAATAGAACTGTTTGGTAGAAACACAACTTGTCATGTTTGGAGGAGAGAGAATGCTGAGTTGCATCCAAAGAACACCATACCTACTGTGAAGCATGGGGGTGGCAACATCATGCTTTGGGGCTGTTTCTCCGCAAAGGGACCAGGACGACTGATCCATGTACAGGACAGAATGAATGGGGCCATGTATCGTGAGATTTTGAGTGCAAACCTCCTTCCATCAGCAAGGGCATTGAAGATGAAACGTGGCTGGGTCTTCCAACATGACAATGATCCCAAACATACCGCCCGGGCAATGAAGGAGTGGCTTGGTAAGAAGCATTTCAAGGTCCTGGAGTGGCCTAGCCAGTCTCCAGATCTCAACCCCATAGAAAACCTTTGGAGGGAGTTGAAAGTCCGTGTTGCCCAGCGACAGCCCCAAAACATCACTGCTCTAGAGGAGATCTGCATGGAGGATGGGCCAACATACCAGCAACAGTGTGTGCCAACCTTGTGAAGACTTACAGGAAACGTCTGACCTCTGTCATTGCCAACAAAGGATATATAACAAAGTATTGAGATGAACTTTTGATATTGACCAAATACTTATTTTCCACCATAATTTGCAAATAAATTCTTTCCAAATCAGCCAATGTGATTGTCTGGATTTTTTCTCTCATTTTGTCTCTCATAGTTGAGGTCTACCTATGATGCCAATTACAGGCCTCTCTCATCTTTGTAAGTGGGAGAACTTGCACAATTGGTGGCTGACTAAATACTTTTTTGCCCCACTTTAACAGGATATAGTCAAAGACTATGGGCAGTGATACAAGAGATGGCCAGAGACTGCAGACTTGATAAAAAAGATGAGAGTAGGTTGGTACAGGAGATGGTCAGAGACTGTGGACATGGTACAGGAGATGGTCAGAGACTGTGAATATGATAAAAGAGATGATCAGAGACTGTGGACATAATACAAGAGATGGTCAGAGATTGCAGACATAATTCAAGGACATGATACAATAGATCACAGGTGTCAAACTGGCAGCCCTCCAGCTTCCCATGAGGCATTGCAAGATTGACAGTTACAATCATGACTCCCAAAGGCAGAGGCATTATTATTATTATACAGGATTTACATAGCGGCAACAGTTTGCTCAGCACTTTACAATATAAGGGAGACAGTACAATTACAATACATTTCAGTACAGAAGGAATAGGAGGGCCCGGCTCGTGGAGCTTACAATCTAAAGGAAGGGGGAGGTGATACAAAAGGTGATAACTGCGGGGGATGATCTGGCGGAGGTGATTCAAGTACAGTTCTTAGGTGGAGGTGGGGTAGACTTCCCTGAAGAAGTGAGTTTTCAAAGATCGCCTAAAGGCAGACAGGGTGGGGGCTGACCAGACATGCTGTGGTAGGGAGTTCCAGAGGATGGGAGAGGCTCTGGAGAAGTCCTGGAGGCGAGCGTGGGAAGAGGTGATGAGGGAGCTAGAGAGGAGGATAGCATGGGAGGAGCGGAGTGGGCGATTTGGGCGGTATCTCTGGATGAGGTTGGTGATGTAGCTAGGGGCAGTGTTGTGGATGGCTTTGTAAGCTGTGGTTAGTATTCGATGGGACTTGTAGCTTTGCAACAGCTGGAGGGCCGCCAGTTTGACACCAGTGCAATAGATGGTCAGAGACTGTGGACATAATACAATAGATGGTCAGAGACTGTGGACATAATACAAGTGATGGTAAGCTACTGTGAACATAATACAATAGATGGTCAGAGAGTGTGGGCTTAATACAAGTGGCGGTGAGAGACTGAGAACATGGTACAAAAGATGGTCAGAGACTGCGAACATGGGGCAAGAAATGGTCAGAGACTGTGGTTATAATAAATCAGATGATAAAAGGCTGTGAACAAAATACAGGGGATGGTCAGAGAGTGTGGACATAATAGAGGGGATGGTTAGAGAGTAGGGACATAATACAAATGTGAATGATGGTCAGAGACTGTGAACATAATAGCAAACACTTTTCTCCTGCGCTGGGAAAGAGACCGTCACAGACTGGAGACATACAGTCAGGGGCGGACTGACCATTTGGAAACTTGGACACTGCCTGAGGGCCCGGGGTCAGTAGGGGGCCCCATGAGATGCCAATGGTACCTTTTTAACAAGGCTTTTTTGAGTTTGGGCAAGGACACAGGGACCCCATGATCCCCTATTGCCCGGGGGCCCCATGAGTTGTCAGTCCACCCCTGATTAGGACTATTATTTCTGGTTAAAACTGTCTTGCTGCCGGACAGTTTTACCATGCTGTATCCTCTGCAGTATTTAATTATTGTAGTAAAACTTTGCTCTTTGTCTCTAGTAAATTTAGGCCTAACCTTGCTCATAAAAAATTGTCCTGCGGCTGGCCAATTTTACTCTACTGTATCATTGGTCTCTTAATTCTTGTAGTAAAACACCTGCCTGTATTACATGAGGCTGCTAGAAATCATTGTGATAACAGGGCAATAGGGAGACACAGATTAGTGTCTGCAGGGGCCCCAAGGGCTGCACAAAAAGTGCCAAAGGGCCACATGCAGGCCAAAGCCTCATGTTGGGCACCAGAGCATTAAACAGTGGTCCCTAGGACATTTGTCCCCATTGAAAGATTTTCGCTTATCTCTTTTTTGCAAAAAATCTTTCCAAAACAAAAAAAAAATGTTTTGTCCCTACATGCAGTACACTTGAATGATAGAGAGTTGAAGCTCTTACTGCAGTAAACATAAAGACATTGCCAGGGATATTATAGAGGCTGATTTCACCTTGACCCTTCATTTCTGACCATTGTGAGAATCAATGAGCCAATTACAGGAGCAGGGGATGGGGGTTATGGGTAATCCTGCGTGTAAACGTACGTTTTTCCCATGGTTGCGAAAAGGAATTTAAAAATGTGGCAGTTCTCATAAGTGGCTCGGATACAAACATTGTTTTCAAAAAGTTTCAATTACAAAATAGCTTGTGTGGGATTTGTGTTTAAGTCATTCTTTTTTTTTTTATGGATCTATCAATCCAGGGTAGGAATTAGTGAAAAGAAAGTTATGTATGCCGTACCCTCCCCCCCCTCCATTTAATTCCAATCCTTCCGGCTGCTCTTGCACCTCATTATTCAGTGTGATCCTGTGATTGCTCAAACACACCATAGGCTTGAGTCACCATTCATTAATTGCTGGCTGCGACAAGGATGGCAGCTCTTGTTCCCCCCTCCCCCCCACCCCATCCTCTGATAGAAGAGAGATTTGTATTGGAGGCCAATGTGTGGGATGATTATCTATTTATTGACTAAGAGGAAGTTACATGTAGATATTATGAATGTTTCTAGGGCTGCTGGAGGTCTGATATTATAAAATGCATAATAAAAAGATTTATATGTTCTGTAACAAGCCAAAATAACTTTTCTTTCTCTTGTTAGACCTCATTGTCTCCCCCCCCTCCCCCCATCTTGTGAACTATTTCTTTTTGTCTATTTCCTCATTTACTTCCTCCACTTTACCATGTTGTTTCTCCTTCTCTTCCCTCTTCTTCCCCCCTTTCTACCCTTCCCATGCTTTATCTTTTCCTTTTATTCTAATCTCTATCCCTCCCCTTCCTCTCCATCTTTCTTTTGACTCCTCTTTTCCCCCTCTTTGTCTCTCTACTCCATCCCTCATCTTCCTTTTCCTTTCCCTCTATCCATCCCTCATTTCTTCTTTCTTATCTCTCTCCTTCCATTCCCTTCCTTGCTCTCTCTCCACTTTAATCCTCTTCTTCCAGATTCCCTTCTCCATTTCTCATCTTTCTCTTTATCTCTCTCCTCCATCCCTCCTATCCCCTCTCTCCCTCTCAGTATCTCTTCTTTCTATCCCTATCTCTTGTCCATCATTATTTTTCTATTCATATCTTCTGTCTACCTCTTCTCTTCCCTTTACTTTCACCTCTTCCTTCATATTCCCCTCTCCTCTCCATTCCTTAGCTCCCTCTCTCTCTCCTTTCCATCTCTTAGCTTTCTCTCTTGCTTCTCTCTCCATCCCTCATCTTCTTCTCTTGCTCTCCTCTCCATCGCTCATCTTTCTCTATATTCTCTCCATCCCTCACCTTCCTCTCTCTCATTTCCATCCCTCATCTTCCTCTCTCTCCTCTCCATCCTTTATCTTCTTCTACATCTGCTCCATCCCTCATCTTCCTCTGTATCTTCTCCATCCTTCAACATCCTCTGTCTCTTCTTCATCCTTCATCTTCCTCTCTCTCTTCTCCATCCCTCCTATCCCCTCTCTCCCTCTCAGTATCTCTCCTTTCTATCCCTATCTCTTGTCCATCAATATTTTTCTATTCATATCTCCTGTCTACCTCTTCTCTTCCCTTTACTTTCACCTCTTCCTTCATATTCCCCTCTCCTCTCCATTCCTTAGCTCCCTCTCTCTCTCCTTTCCATCTCTTAGCTTTCTCTCTTGCTTCTCTCTCCATCCCTCATCTTCTTCTCTTGCTCTCCTCTCCAACACTCATCGTCCTTTCTCTCCTGTCCATGTTTCATCTTCCTGTCTCTCTTTTTCAGATCTTTCTATTTCTCCTCTCCATCGCTCATCTTTCTCTATATTCTCTCCATCCCTCACCTTCCTCACTCTCATTTCCATCCCTCATCTTCCTCTCTCTCCTCTCCATCCTTTATCTTCTTCTACATCTGCTCCATCCCTCATCTTCCTCTGTATCTTCTCCATCCTTCAACATCCTCTGTCTCTTCTTTTACCTTCATCTTCCTCTCTCTCTTCTCCATCCCTCCTTTCCCCTCTCTCCCTCTCAGTATCTCTCCTTTCTATCTCTATCTCTTGTCCATCAATATTTTTCTATTCATATCTCTTGTCTGTCTCTTCTCTTCCCTTTACTTTCACCTCTTCCTTCATATTCCCCTCTCCTCTCCATTCCTTAGCTCCCTCTCTCTCTCCTTTCCATCTCTTAGCTTTCTCTCTTGCTTCTCTCTCCACCCCTCATCTTCTTCTCTTGCTCTCCTCTCCAACACTCATCGTCCTTTCTCTCCTGTCCATGTTTCATCTTCCTGCCTCTCTTTTTCACATCTTTCTCCTCTCCATCACTCATCTTTCTCTATATTCTCTCCATCCCTCACCTTCCTCTCTCTCATTTCCATCCCTCATCTTCCTCTCTCTCCTCTTCATCCTTTATCTTCTTCTACCTCTGCTCCATCCCTCATCTTCCTCTGTATCTTCTCCATCCTTCAACGTCCTCTGTCTCTTCTTCATCCTTCATCTTCCTCTCTCTCTTCTCCATTCCTCATCTTCCTCTGTATCTTCTCCATCCTTCATCTTCCCCATCTTTTCTCCATCCTTCCTATTCCCCTCTCTCTTCTCCATCCTGCATCTTACTCTGTCTCTTCTCCATCCTTTATCTTCCTCTGTATCTTCTCCATCCTTCATCTTCTTCTGTCTCTTCTCCTCCTGGTCCTTTTTCCCTCTCTTCTTCCTCTCGTCTCTATCCCTCATCTTCCTCTTTCTCTCTCCTCTACATTCCTCATCTTCTTCCTCTCATCTTTCCATACCTCATCTTTGCCTCTCTCTCCCCCCTTCCTGGTCTGTTTTCCCTCTCCTCTTCCTTTCTCCTCTGAATCCCTCATCTTCGTCTTTTTCCTCTCCTCTTGGTCTCTTTTCCTCTCCTCTTCCTCTTCGTCTCTCTGTGTTTCTTTCTCTGCTTCTATCACACATATTCTTTCTCCTCCTCCCCCCTGGTCTTTCTCTCTTCTTCTTCTTTTCCTCTCTCTTCTTTCCTCGCTCTCTCCATTTGCTCAGAGAAGCCTAAAGCTGTGACCCACTTTTGGTGTTTCACATAAAAATCAACAATGGCTGAATGGGAATTACAGATCACAGAGGCATATATAGTTCAGAAGGAGATGGAAATCATTTTGCCGTTAGATGCTGGCTCCTAAGTCACTGACACAAGTTTTCCAGGTGCTATCTCTGATGGGCTCAGGGGGCTATGTTTGCTTTTTAAATTAAACCCAATAAAACAGTTTAGAGTTTTGCAAATAATAAATGATATAATACATTATTCTACATAGGAATTATGAAAAGGCATAAGGGATTCTGTTAAGATTTATATTGGGGTGTCTGAGAATAGGTGCATTCATGCCAAGGGGTACTTATTATAAAGCAGACCTACAGGTAAAGCAGAGACTGTCTTGCAGACCTGGGTACAGCTCACCTCTATTGAGCTCTCAATAGGCATGTTGTAAATAAGTGTTTTTATTTGACCAATAATTTAATGGGGGGGGCAAAAATCAGTCTTGCACAGGGGCACTTGATGACTTGGCCTGCTACTACCTGCCACAGTAAGCACTAGCCTGCTAAGGCCACTAATATTGCCCTATTATCTTTTTTTAAAGCTCCCCTCCAGGATAAATGTCATCCCATGACAGTTCTCCCTCCCACCCTCTCTATCTGATCGTTGAATTAAAAAAAAAATCCTAATTTGAATGCCCTTTTTATGTACCGTAAGCATTAGTCACGTGACTCTGCAGCCTCAAGTCTACTTCTCTTTTGTTCACTTGATTAGGTCTTTCCTTATGTGTCCACATCAGTGCCTGCATGATGTAGACACTTCCTATTAGATGTAAATCAACCAGGGTTCACTCGGGATCCAGAAAAGCACTGAAGCCAGTAGTGGGGAATGGAGGGGGCCATCAATTCCTGGCTGCATTATACCTCTGGATTTGCAGCCTCCCTTGCCCCAAAATGGCAGCAGCAAGGGATCTGGAGGGGGATTTATGTGGGTATATCTGGCTTCACAAAGCCTAGTAGCATGGGTTAGGGGTGGAAGAAAAAGTTGTGGGGCTTTAACAAAGGTCTGCTTTTAAAGGATCCTAAATCTTTTCACTGCCACAGACATAATTAATATATTGGTAGCAACTGCAGCATATGAAGAAATTCTTGGCCACTAAAGCAGCAGGGGCTTTGTATACCTTTTCTCTGCAGGCTACTGGCCTGTAGTAGATGGGGTACTTCTTCATCCCCCCCCCCCATATGGGTCCTAGGCTTACCTGTCTCTCCAGGTAGGGGGCAGGACCACATGGTGGTTGTCAGGATGAAAGTCAGGGAACAGCTGCTTGCTGATCTTCCCTATGAAGCCCATGAAGGTTTTTATTTTAAAGCATTGCCTATGGACAATTTTTGGCACTGTAGTTTTTTACAGGAGGTTGCATTTTTGAGGCTTTACGTATTTTGTATCTGTTTACTCGTTGCAAGCTCATCTTTTTCATTTAACCCCAAAATTGTGTATTATGTTGTGTTTTGGTGCACTAAAACTACCGTAATATTAGAGCCAGGGGTGGACTGACAACTCATGGGGCCCCCGGGCAATATGGGATCATGGGGCCCCTGTGCCCTTGCCCAAACTCAAAAAAGCCTATGAAAAAGGTACCAGGGGCATCTCATGGGGCCCCCTACTGACCCCGGGACCTCAGGCAGTGCCCAAGTTTCCAAATGGTCAGTTCGCCCCTGATTAGAGCAGCTTGTATGACTGAAAGTTGATTTGATGAACAGTAGCGCAGTAATTGTGTGACATAAAAAAATTGCAGCTGCCATCATTTTATTCTTCATGGTCTAGGCTGCTTTCAAAAAATATATGACGTTTTAGGGTAATCTTAAGGAATAAATTGTGCATTTTAACCTGTGTGAAAAAAATTAAAAAAGGACTCCAGCAGGAAAAGGGCCAAATGTTTGAGTCTAGCTCCACTTTAATACAATGGATACAATTCGGCTATGAGATGCACATGAGACACTAATTCCCTCTGACTCTAAATTTATCTAAGTGTCTCTCAGAAAAGGAACATCTTGTCCTGATTTTTTTTGCATTTTGTGCAGCTGGCAAACACGGACATCAGCCTTTCAACACTAGCCTCTGAAAAGTTGAAAGGGATCCTGGGGTTGATTATTGCTGATATAAACCAATAAAGTTGAATCAATCACATTACAAGACATGCTTGATTGTCCCTCAGTTACATATATTCCAATCTTCAAAAAAAGGTTTACATATACACTCACGATCAATATAGAGTAGAACATTAAACACTTTTAGCTCTCGCTGCAGGCAGGCTTGGATCCTCTACCAGAGGACAGGGGCGGACTGACCATTTGGGAACTCGGGCAGTGCCCGAGGGCCCGGGGTCAGTAGGGGGCCCCATGAGATGCTCCTGGTACCTTTCATAGGCTTTTTTGGGTGTGGTTTGAGTGTGGGCGAGGACACAGGGGCCCCATGATCCCCTATTGCCCAGGGGCCCCATGAGTTGTCAGTCCGCCCCTGCCAGAGGACCTGTATTGTGGAAAAAGTGCCCAAAAAAGGAAAGCAAGGGCAAAAGGCAAATCACCATTTTTGCCCTAAGACCAGCCTTTCTCAACTTTTGTAATAAGGAGGGCCCCTAAAATAACTTTTAGGTCTCAAGGAACCCTTGTTAATACATTATTTAAAAAAATAATAATAAAATTATGAATGCCATAATAATGACAATAATGATGATGATGTAAAAAATGGACAAAAAAGAAATGCAGACAATGAATATTGTAGTGCTCCCTTGCATTGGCAGTCAGTAAAGTGCTCCCTTTCATTATTGGCCAGTAGAGAAGGGCCATTTATCTTGATGGTCATTTGGAGAAGGGTCCCTTTATATTGCTGCTCGGTGGGATGCATTCCACTTACAAATGGCTAAAACGACTGTGAAAAGGACTGGGGTGCAAGTAAGGGGGGCTGTGAAGGCAACTGGCGTGCAAGTATGGGGGCTGTGAAGAGGACTGGGGTGCAAAGAAGGGGACTGGGGTGCAAGAAAGAGGGGTGTGATGTGAAGGGGTGAAAGAGGACACTGATGTGAAGGGGAGGGGGGCTGTAATGTGAGGTGGGGACTGAGAACACTGATGTAAAAGGGGGAGGTCTGTGAGGTCTGTGATGTAAGGAGAGGGGCTGTTATGTGAAGGGAGGACAGAGGATATTAAGGTAAAGGAGGGGCTGTGATATAGAGGAGGGCTATATTGCAAAGGGGAGTGGTGTGCGGTAAAGAGGGTGCTGTAATGTAAAGGGAGGCTATATTTTAAAGGGGGTACTGTGATGTAAAGGGGGGCACTGTAATGCAAAGGGGGTGCTGTGATGTAAAGTGAAGGCTCTGTGATGTAAAATGGGGTGCTGTGGTGTAAAGGGGGGTCTGTGATGTGAAGAGGGCTGTGATGTAAAGGGGAGAACTGATGATACTGATGTAAACGGGAAACTGTAATGTAAGGGGGTGGGATATGAAGGATCTGAGTCATAGCACAAACAAAAGACTTGGACCTCTGCTGGATGAAAATTTTAGTGACCTTTGTGAATTTTAATTCAATACCCCTGGTCTATAGGTTCATGGCTGGGGTCCATGAAGCCGCTGTAGCACAGGTAAAGGTAGACTGGAACAGTCTATAGGTGCAGGGCTGAGGACCATGAAGTGGCTTTAGCACAGAAATGGGGCTCTACTTACAGGATCCTGAAACAAAATCAATTCATAGGTGCAGCCTCTTGTAGAGTAGTCCAGCATCCAGTCCAAAGGGCTTCATGGGCAAGCAGCTCCCCTCCCCTCAGCTCACAGATACATTCCCTGAGGAGGAAAATAAGACAACTTCCTCAGGGCTCTAGACTATTTAACAACATTCCAACCACCATCTGGGCGCATCTTCCCAGGGATTGGCGAGGCTCTTCTCAATATTTAGGCTGGTCATTTGAATTCTCCCTCATTATGCTCCAGAACCTTCACCTTGCAGGTGGAAGCAATCAAACTCCCAGCCTGTGAAGCCCTGAACAGACCAAACCAAACAACCACCGCTCCCCTGATTACAGAAGGAGGCAAAAACTAAATTTACCTCGCAGCCCAACTGGGAGGGTGCTGCATCCCATAGGGAAAAGAAATGTAAAATAAAAATTATAATGCTAGATCTACTTTAAAAGCTTATACAAAGAAAAAGTTAGGGTGAAAAAAGCTCCAGTAGGTGATCATTTTTTCAGTTTAATTTTTCATGATTGATTAATTTGGAATGTGGCAAAGGTGTGTTTATATCCTAAATATTCTTTGCTAAAAAGTTTAAGATAATGGAGTAATAACCAAGAAGCAGCAAGAGAGGTAAAGGAAGCAAAAATCTGCATATTTAATAAAGCAGAAGCAGGGAGATCTTTGCACTGCAGGTCCTCAGGTACAACTTCCCCTCCAGCAAGGACAACAGTGAGCAGCACAACAACAAAGACTTCACCAAATCTCATTCCAAATCTCCTGAGACTAACAGTCAGAAGCAGCAGTGCTTTATCTCAGATTGCAAATATACAGCTATGAGGCTCCAGGTACAGGAGTGCCTAGGCACATGAAGAACACAACTGTATTTCAGTGGAAATTTAAGACAAGGGTTAAATCCCAACTACAGGCCACAAAGAAAATTTAGCAGGGTATTTCCAATATTGTCCCTTTTTTATCTGAGCTATCCTTCGAAGTATATTCCAGATACAAGAGCAATATCGTCTTTCAAAGTAATTTTTTTGACACTTTCAGCATCATTTACTGTCCCGGAGACCATACATGTTTTGCCTTTTGTTAGCTGTTAGGGGACTGGCCCTCTTACCACCCAGAACTCTTTAGGTGTTATAAGCCCATCAGCATAAATAAAAAATTATATATAAAAAGGTGTATGCAACAGATTTGAGGATGAACCTGCTATTCATGAAGGCCACTTAAAACCCAGTTTCACCATGAGTGTCCTTGATCTGTTTGTGGATGTACACCCCCTGTAGCAACAGCTCTAAAGGTGAGGGAGCAATGCACTGCTTACAGGGTTTTTTTTGTTTGTACATTGAAGTGGTTACAGTGGTTTCATCCATGAATATATGGCCATTGGCCAACCTGTATATATATGCGGGACTCCCTATATTCCTGTGAGCAAGAACAATGTTTTGTCGTACAGTTTATTATGGAGCAGTAGCCCTTGGAATAGTCATCCTTTCAGAAGAAGCTGTTATCCAAATAGTCAACTTTGCATGTCCAATTTTAGAAGATCTATTTCCCACTACTTTATGGGGGCATATCTGTAGGTGGGTCTTTTCATCCTATGCCCTTTAATTTAGAGTTTAACAAATAAACTTAGACATGCACATGGGCAGCATGTAAATGGAAGGGGGACAGGCACTGGGGTACCTGTGAGGTTCAGGTTATAAGTACACAGCACCTGCTTATGACTCATTATATTAGTTGAGGTTGATCATTTATATACATTGATAATATGGGTTCTTTTCTTTTTTTTTTTTTTTTTAATATTTATTAAATTTTTCAAATAAATACATATTACACTTATAATCACATAAAACCAACGAATACCTTTTATTCCTTACTAATCTCCTTTCCCACTCCCTCCTATCCCATCCCTCCCACCTCCCTTCCCGTCACCTACCCTACAATATTTTCACCACTACCAGTTAGAAGAAAGAGAGATATTTTTGCTATACACTCTGTCTACTTCTGTTTCAACTTTAACTTAAACTCCTCCCATTTGCCCCATCTCAAATAGTATGGTCCCATCCTGTCTTCTTGCATATAAATGATTTTTTCCATCCTACAGATCTGGTCAACTCTCTCCATCCAATCCTCCTCCCTCGGCACTTCTATTTTCCACCAGAACTTAGGTATCAACCCCTTTGCTGCGTTCAGATAATACCAAATACCCGTCTCCTTATATTTGTTCACAGAATACTCTGTACAATGAAAGAGACAAGTCTCTGGATCCAAACCAACATCAGTTTCAGTTATCCTCCTAATTAAATTCACTATCTCCTTCCAGAACACTTGAATTTTTGGGCATCCCCACCATATATGATATACCGTGCCTCTCTCACCACATCCTCTCCAACACCACAATGACTTCTCACCATTCATCTTATTTTCCACTTCCGGTGTAATATGCCATCTTGTCAAGCACTTGTAATTAATTTCCACCTCTCTCATAGATACATTCTCGTGAATTAATCTAAATATTTTCTTCTGTTTGTCCTGATCAATCTCCACCCCCAAATCTATTTCCCGTTTGATAATATGGGTTCTTTATGCGGGTTGCTCTATTAAGCTGATACGAGTATACATGGAGTATGTCTCAGTAACCCGCTTTTCAACCATCTAGAATATTTTATTGTGCCATAGTATTTGGTTTTAATTTTCTATAAATAAAAAAATCTTTTCATGGGATTTATGCTCCAGCAATTCATATTTATTGGTTGTCATATTAGGAATTGGACCACTAGACGTCCAGAGGACAGATCTTGTTTTTGATTGTTTATAGTTGAGTTGCTGTGAGGACTCCGGTTCCTGAGGGGTTTGATCTACCATGTAGTAGAGAAGAGATGATTTGTGGATAGGCATAAGTATTATCTTAGATGATAAGTCTTTGATCTGGAAGTTGTACTTTAAAATTTTCAAGTTACTGCTTAGGCACAGTTAACATTTCTAGGTGGCCCGTTTATCAGCAAATTTTCAATCCTTCCATTTAGATCCTCTTTAAAAATTTCTCTTGTCTGATTAATGAAAATATAGACAGCCCATTTTAATAAACTCTTTTATTAAAGAAGATAGGGAACAATCCTTGCTTATCTCCCATAGGGTATGATCTGGCTATTTTGTTTTTCTGGAACAAACTTCTATAAGGATAGAGAAGAATAGGACCAGGGGCGGACTGACAACTCATGTGGCCCCTGGGCAATAGGGGATCATGGGGCCCCTGTGTCCTTGCCCAAACTCAAAAAAGCCTATGGAAAAGGTACCAGGGGCAACTCATGGGGCCCCCTACTGACCCCGGGCCCTCGGGCAGTGCCCGAGTTTCCAAATGGTCAGTCCACCCCTGAATAGGACTATCCTGTTGTTCACTTAATTGGTGGATTAAATCAGATCTTTTGCTCAGGTAGAAATCTGTTGATACAAAAGGGTTTACTAAAGGAAAATAAGCCGTTCACCTTGCAAAGGAAGCTGCACTTTGCATGGGAACTTTCCCCAGAGCTTAGCGAATGAGGCAAACACACATACGCAGACACGCTCAGGCTGAACTAGATGGACTGGTGTCTTTATTCATCCTTGCCAACTATGTAACTATGTCTTCCATCATCCAATCATGTCCAGAAATGCTGCTTTTTATATTTTCCTAGCATATGATTGACTATTTTTTGCAAAGTGAAATCTCAGCACATTCACTAAGCTGTGGGGGGAAATTCCCTTTGCAAAATGCAACTTCCCTTGCAAAGTGAACAGTTTACTTGCTTTTAGTAAATCAACCCCATTGCGCTTAGTGGATTTGGCCACGCAACCAGGGGCGAACTGACAACTCATGGGGCCCCCGGGCAATAGGGGATCATGGGGCCCCTGTGTCCTTGCCCAAACTTAAAAAAGCCTATGAAAAAGGTACCAGGGGCATCTCATGGGGCCCCCTACTGACCCCAGGCCCTCGGGCAGTGCCCGAGTTTTCAAATGGTCAGTCCGTCCCTGCACGCAACAGACTAACGCCTCCAAGAAAATCATGTTAGGCAATGGGAATTTTTCCACAGTACAGTAATTGAACCATTGCACATATTACTCATTTGTAGGAGCGAATGTGACACCTGCAATTACTGAAGAATATTTTTGATGCTATTTGGTATAGTTAAAAAAATTTGCTTTGAGTTTTCTTAGGTAGAGAAAGTTGAAACAGAAACAAAAAAGTACCAAAGAAATTTAGTATGGGATTTTCAAGGTGTAGTCCTCTCAATAAGAAGTTCAAAAATACTGAAACCAGGGGCGGACTGACCATTTGGAAACTCAGACACTGCCCGGGGTCAGTAGGGGGCCCCATGAGATGCCACTGGTACCTTTTTCAAAGGCTTTTTTGAGTTTGGGCAAGGACACAGGGGCCCCATGATCCCCTATTGCCTGGGGGCCCCATGAGTTGTCAGTCCGCCCCTGACTGAAACTAATAAAAAATTACAAAGTTTATTATTATACATATCCAAAAACTAAAATCATCATATGAACAATTGTCACCCTATAACAGGGAGTCCCCGAACAAGGAGCTTTATGAAGTTTTAAAAAGACTGGAAAAAAGTGGAAACAAGTTTTGAGGTTACATTAACATGTTAAAGCTTACATAAGATATATTAGTTACTGAGTTTATATCTACTTTAAGTCAATATCATTTCTAGTACCTTAGCAGAGGGACGATTCCTGTGACTTTCCACCCTGCAGGGCCCATAGGATACATTTTCAGCCTTTTAAACCGTATAAACAAGACAGCTGCCTGTGTGTCATTTTATGTTGCAGAATTGATTAGTTCACTCATGTGCCGATGTTCCTATTGGCATATGACAGGCAGTAGAACAAAATGATGAGGTATATTGAATAACTGACATTTAGATGTGTGAATGAGAAGAGTGCAAACTAATGACTGGAGACTGGATAATGAAATGGAAAAATACCAAACTTTTCTCATACGGTGGATGAAGCAATATTGGTCAGACTTTTGTCCATTAGAAATTTTCCACCTCTCCCCTCTCATAGCCATCTAAATTGTAGACTGTAAATCAGCCTCATTATGACTGTAACATGGCCAACGTGCCATGGAGGCAGGTACCATCATCTCTTTATAACATTTTCACATACCATTGCAAATAATATCCCTCTTGAGACTGAATTGACACCTCAGTCATTCTAAATAATCAAAATGTACCTTGTGTAAAAATACACCATTTATTTCAACAGTATCCTTTAATTCCTGTAAGTTGTCAGGTTGGGCCTCCATGGACTGGACGCCTGACTGGAGTGAGATCTAGACAATTTGAAGGCCAAGTCAACATCTTAAACTTGTTGTGTTCCACAGACCATTCTTGAACCATTTTTGCAGTGTAGCAGGGTGCATTATCCTATACTATATGTGCAGCGCTAGTCAATAAAGCAAAGTAAAATATATTAATAAAAAGTCACAAATAGTATACAATTATAAAAAAGTGACAGTCTATATGGTATCGTGAAATATGACTTCAATCCAATGGTGGTGCTCCTTGTGGTAAGGTAAGAAAAGAAGCGTAACAAAATTACGCAGTGTGTATATCAACAGTGAATCCCTTCACAGGTAAAGGACAGGACTGGAACATAGAATGGTTCTCTCTCCAGGTAGCAAGGATATGAGCCCTCAAAGAAAGTAGGTGGATCCAGATGGCCAGAGACCCCGTTAAGGGATGGATGGGTAGAGATGCCTGTTTACAGGTGCTCCCTCTCTGGTTGCAGTGGACCGGAAACTGGATTGCAGCAAGGCTCTAAAAAGATATAGCTCCTCAAAGGAGTTCAAGGAGTGTGCCCGTAGTGTAGTAGTTTTAAGCCACAATTTATTAATTCATAGCAAGGTGAGGTATACAATGACTAAGCAAATGATAGCGTTAGCAGCATGAACAACAGCGTCAGGTATAGCAGACTGACCGTCCAGGAACTAAGATGGCCGCCGGGCCTCCACGTGGTCCTGGCGGAATGACGTCACGACGTCCTAGGCTCCCCCTAACGCGTTTCGTGCACACACACTTCTTCAGATTCGGAGACCAAGTAGGGTGCATTATCCTGCTGAAAGAGGCAGCTGTCATCCGGGAATACCATTTCCATGAACGAGTGTACATGGTCTGCAACAATTATTATTTGAATGAACCTGTGAGCCACTGGAGTCTAAGATACAGTATATTAGATCGCCGGAATTTTTCTCACCCTCATAAGATGTAAATTACATGGAAATAATGGATTTTTGACCGCGCTCTAATATTACCGTGTTGATAATATATATATATAAATGCTGCTAATTAATCTATACTGCGATAATATTAACTTATCCACCGCATTACTAAGGTTGATCAAAATATATCATCTCAGTAGTAAATAAATAAATAGAATAAAAAATAAAAAATGTGATTAAATCCAATAGTGCTGGTTTTACAATATAGGTATCTCAATAAAAATAAATAAATTAATTCATAGAATTCACTGTGCAAATGTGAAAAAGCAAAAAATAACTTTGTAGTATTTCTTTAAAACTAAATAAATTAATAAAATGAGATGTTCAAGCGCTGCATAAAACAAAAAATGAATGAAAAAAATAAAAACAAATGAAAAAAATATTTTTGAAAAATATATATATGAATTAGTAAAGTTCAGCCACAAAATAGTGCATAAAAAAAAGGTTGTGCAAAAAAGTTTTTCAAAAAGTATTATATTTTGATCAACCTTAGTAATGCGGTGGATAAGTTAATATTATTGCAGTATAGATTAATTAGCAGCATTTATATATATATTATCAACACGGTAATATTAGAGCGCGGTCAAAAATCCATTATTTCCATGGTCTGCAACAATGTTTAAGCAAAGGTATGCCACCAGGACTCCACGAATATTCAGAATGGGTCCAAAGCTTTATTCAGCGATCATATCATAATAAGTGAAGTAATGTTTTGGAGCTACACAGGCCCCTTCATTGCATGCCTGATGAAAGGGCCCTGTGTGGCTCTGAAACGCTGCTTCAGTTATTTTGATGTGATTGCTGAATAAAGCTCTGGACCTGTTCTGGATATTTATGGTATGTTGGTGACATAACTGTGCTTTGATGTCTTTTGGTTCCAGCCAGTGGACACTGCAGCACCCAACTATAGGAATATGTGCGTTGGGAATTGTTTGTTTGAATGTTTACGTACGTGTCAAAGTAACATCCACATGAGTGGCAGGACCCCAGGTTTCCCAGAAGAACATTGCCCAAAACATCATACTACCTCCGCCGCCTTGCTTGCTTCCCATACTGCATCCTGGTGCCATCTCTTCCCCAGGTAAACGATGCACACATACCCAGCCATCCACATGATGTAAAAGAAAACATGATTCATCAGACCAAGGCCATCTTTTTCCACTGCTCCATATTCCATTTCTGATGCTCACATGCCCATTGTAGGCAGTTTTGGCTGTGGACGCGGGTCAGCATGGGGGTACCCTGACTGGTCTGCCACTACACAGCTTCATACATAAACTGCAGTGCCCAATTTTTCCGCTTTCAACACATCGACTTCAGGGACAACATGATTACTTGCTGCCTAATATGTCCTAATGACTTTCAGATGCCATTGTAACGAGACAATCAATGTTATTCACTTTACCTTTCAAAAGTTATGGCTGATCACTGTTTATTAGACGTGATTCAATAGTTTTCCTGACCTTGATGGCTTGAGGCTGGAATTTCTGTACGCATTTTGTGACAACTCAGTCACTTCTTTAGGAGAACGTTAATTACTGTACAAATTGCCTGAGGCACTCATTTTTATTAAAGATCTGTCTTGTTTTTAACTTGGAAACTAATCAAATAAATAGTGTATACTAAGCAAATATTGATTATTTAGACTGATTGAAGTACCCATATAGTCCCTTTGGGGATGTTATTAGCAATGACAAGTAAATAAACATTTTGTTTTCTGTTTTTGGTAGTTGTAGGCTCAAATCCACTGGTAGAATTAATTGGCAGACCTTGGTAGGAATCTGGTGTTTCAGCTAGGGTTCTGTTGTCATCGCACTGTGCATCCTTTTATCATTTTATTTAGAACCCAAAACCTGCCTGGAGATTGATACTTTCCTCACTAATGAGAATTCTTTAGAACAGTGATACCGAACGCGTTGATCAGTTGCTGATCACTGGTAATATTTATCCCATCCACTGCAAGGCTCAAGATTTCCACAGGAGAATATTTTACTCTAGTGTGAGCTACATGTGAGTAGTACCACAGGAACATGATGAAACTGTATATGTTCCAGTGGACATTTTTGAAATCTAAGGTGCTAACTGGAAGCTGGCAGTATAAGTGGGCAAGATTTGTGGCAATTCTTATTAGTACAGGTGGCATGCAGACACTTCAATGATTGGCACAATAATATAAAATTTAGCAAAGCTTGGTTATTGCTACAATAGTGCACTTTGCTTGCATTTCTTGTTGTTTCTTGCTGAGTTCCATGTTGGTATGGGGGACATTATAATTATTATAATTGCTATCCCCACTCCAGTCGATCCTAAACTCAGCGGCTAGACTCATCCACCTCACCAACCGCTCCACATCTGCCTCCCCCCTCTGCCAATCCCTTCACTGGCTCCCGATTGCCCAACGTATCAAATTCAAACTGCTAACCCTGACCTACAAAGCCATTCACAACACCGCCCCAAACTACATAACTGACCTGATACCCAGATACTACCCTACCCGTGCCCTCCGCTCCTCACAGGACCTCCTACTCTCTAGCTCCCTGGTCTCCTCCTCCCACGCCAGATTGCAGGACTTCTCTAGGACTTCCCCCATCCTCTGGAACTCCCTACCCCAATCCATCAGACTGTCACCCACCCTCCTCACCTTCAGGCGCACCCTGAAAACCCTCCTCTTCAGGGAAGCCTACCCTGCCCTCATCTAACACCTGACCTCACCTAACAACCTCCTCCACTCCTCCCACCACTCCATCCCCCACAGCCATCTCCTCCTGTACCACCTTCCCCTCCCTCCTAGATTGTAAGCTCGAAAGAGCAGGGCCCTCGAACCCCTCATGTATTGTATTGTTACTGTCTTGTCTCATGTTCTGTTCCCCTTGCTACTGTACAGCGCTGAGCAAACCCTTTGGCGCTATATAAATACTGTATAATAATAATATAATAATAATAATATTATATTATTATACAGGATTTATATAGCGCCAACAGTTTGCTCAGCGCTTTACAATATAGTTGGAGACAATACAGCAACAATACAGTTCAATACAAGAGGGTTAGGAGGGCCCTGATCCTGGGAGCTTACAATCTAGGAGGGAGGGGCTAGTGGTACTAAAGGTAATAACTGTGGGGGATGAACTGGTAGGAAGAGTAGAAGATTCCATTATTAGCTGAGGGCAGGATAGGCTTCCCTGAAGAGATAGGTTTTCAGAGATCGCCTAAAAGTGAGCAGAGTAGGAGATAGTCTGATAAATTGGGGTAGAGAATTCCAGAGGATGGGGGAAGCTCTGGAGAAGTCCTGGAGATGAGCATGGGAGGAGGAGACAAGGGAGCTAGAGAGCAGGAGGTCGTGCGAGGAGCGGAGAGTACGGTTTGGGTCAGGGGCGGACTGACAACTCATGGAGCCCCTGGGCAATAGGGGATAATGGGGCACCTGTGTCCTTGCCCAAACTCAAAAAAGCCTATGAAAAAGGTACCAGGGGCATATCATGGGGTCCCCTACTGACCCCAGGCCCTTGGGTAGTGCCCGAGTTTCCAAATGGTCAGTCCGCCCCTGTTTTTAGTGATATTTGGAGACAAGATCAGTGATGTAATTTGTGAGCTACAGGTTTCAATAACAGACTCTCTACAGCCCATTGTTGGATAATGTAGAAAAAAGTATGGAGCCTCACTGAAAATCATATGAGAATTGAGGTGACAACAAAAGTGTCACCACCATGTTTTACAAGTGTCATCCAATACGAAGGATGACTACTGTTATCAGCCTTTTATAAGGCAAAGCCAACTCCCGAGAGACAAACACATAGAAATCATTAAAGATATGTTCAACATGTCATCCATAGTGATGTGAAAAGCTAGTATGACTGCTGTCTGAAGTTCCACTTTAAGGCCATATCCCAATGCATGGTGATCCAGCAGCTTTTGTACATCCAATATCCATAGTTTTAATATGCAAACAACTATAAGTTAGTGCCTTAATGTGTACAGTACATATAGCTAAAACTTGTTTTTTAGTTTGGATGGAGTCAGGAAGGGTGTCAATTGGTTTGATGTTGAGATTTTCCTTCTTTTCCTGTCCCAGAGACACATCAGCGAGAGAAACTCAAATTCTTATTTGTCACCATTGGAAGATTTACCATAACACTTGTTCTGATGACAACATGACACAGCATGTTAACGTCACTAAGATACACAGAGAGTCAATTTGCTTAGCTTTAACAAAAACAGCAATAAAAACTTGACAGGGCTTCAAATATTTATCCAAAACAAAAAATTTGGGCTATAAATACAGCTTAGGGGTCAGCCCACCAAAAGCTGACATTTCCATTTTGGGTATAATATGGCCCACTAAAATACCAGTTGGTTTCTTTTGTCCACTTGGATCTCAGAATAAGATTACTATTTTTTAATCCTGACTGCCCACCTGCTATTATCACTTTGAGAGGATCTTGATTGCCCTGATATATTTTTTATTTAGTTTAGGTTACAGAGTTTGCAGCAAGACAATTGAGAGCTCTCTTGTTGCAACGGGTTGGGTGAGACCTGTTGGCAGATGTTGGAACTTCATCATGGAGATCTGACTACTGGAGTCCAAGAGTCTCAAAAGAAGCCAATATTTTACCTAATCGCCATCCAGTAATACTAATAAAAGGTCTGAAATACTTACCTTTTCAGGACACATCACAGCTCAAAGTTGCTTCCTGTGTTGGTCACATGACCAAAAGCTTATATTTGCTGAAATAATTTAAAATTAGAGTATAGATCCAGTTTATAGATTGTAGGTCTTCTTATTATCTTCCTGTCTCTACTGTTTATGACTGGGTCCTTTTTGTTTTTTAGATTCCCTGGACTGACTCCCTGGATCTATATTCTTTGACCAGTTTTTGAGCCTTCCCACCACTTGGTTGGTCCATAATTTCTGCTGCAGTTTTTGTGGCTTCCTCACTTTTTTCCATAGTTTCCCCTGCTCCAGTGGCTCCCACATGAAGCTTGAAGCGATTCCTGGTTTCCCCCAAGATGGGGACTTAGAATTTGTGCTGGCCACAGAGAAGGAATTCGAAGAAGTTGTGTCTATGTCTCATGGTATATATGGAGGATTGGATTATCTGCCCAGCAGATATCACAGCTGGGTGAACGAGAAGGACCGGATGGTGATACTGGCCAAGAAAGAAGGAGATGTTGTAAGGATGTGTCATCACCGACTGACATATGAACTTGCTCCTCCTACAGGTTTTCGTTTTAGTGTTTAGTGCTAAGCATTTTGGAGTGAAGGAAATCAATTCCACAGCAATAGGAAGCAAATGAAACAATTACACATAGCCTGACTTCTATGGGCTTAAACGTGATGTTGCAGCTTTTAGATGGTTGAGGGAAAAATGTTGTACCACCAATGTTTAGCCTTTTTAAGTTTGGCCACAGATTGCCCTCAAGCATCTACATAAATGATTATCAACCTTATTGTTAGAATCTTCAGAAAGAAAAAAGAATCTGCAGGTAGAGTATTTTGACTAATTTATATACTGTATTATTAATAAACTCTGATGACTTAAAATTAGATATACTTTTAAAGCAGACAACCAGGACACAAGATAGGCAGTTCCCCCAAATGTTGACTTATAGCACTAATTTATAAAAGCACCTAAAGATTATCTTCTAAAATGTTTTCAGATGATCTCACTTTCTTGATTCTATTTCAAGAGATGCAGCCTAGGAAGAGAGATCACTTAGGCGGTAGTAGATAGTAACCAAATGTAGATGCATAATACTTATATTAGGCATGATATAAGAGGGTAGTATGCTATGCTGTCTATCAGCCTACATGGGCAGATAAAAAGGCAGAGGTGCATATGACAGCATTGACCTTTTATTGCGATGCCACCACTACAACCCATAGGAATCGCTACCTTGTTCAGGACTGAGATTATTACATGATCCAAAATGTTGGCTGCAGGCTGATAACATCAAGTAAGGGACATGGATTAGGGTAAGCATAGCTTCAAATGAAAAGGGGCATGGATTAGGGGTAACCATAGCTTTAAATGAAAAATAATAGGTAGCAAATGTCAAGTTGTCTATTTAGCCACCCTGACTAGCAGTGTTCAATTTGACAGAAAAGTGGATACTGGAGGTAAGGTATAGGTGAGAAGTTTGTTCACATGTGGAACCCTGATGATCTTGTTCTCCCCATACTTTAGATTGGCCTCCTTTCTATGTTTGTGGTGGATGGAGGGGAAACAGCTCTTCTAGAGGGGCTCCGTGTGGCACCCTGGGAGAGAGGCAGAGGAATAGCTGGAGTGCTCCAAAGATTTGGTTGCCAGCTGGTGAAACATCGATACCCAAGTGTCAAAGTAATGAGGTTGACCAGGGATGACAAGCTGACTCCAAAGGAGCTCAACAAATACAAAGTCATAGCGAAACAGGTAAGGTTGCATGTTTTGGGACAACAGAAGATAGCTGTGATGGAACAGGAGATGACATTATTCCAGCTTTATTTTGAAATTTGTTTTTTCTCTCTGCCTCCCTGTCCTTTCCTCGTGTTCCATTTTCCATAAAAATATTCTCCCCTTATGCTTTCTTTTCATTAACTTCCTTACCAGGGCATACTGCTTGTTCGTTTTAATGCACCTGAACTCTCCTCCCGATTATCTTCCATTCCACTACCCCCTGGGCCATCACGTCCTCCTCCACCTATCCTTTTGTCTCCCGAAGAGGTCCAAGGAGTCTTCCTGGAGCGTGGGGGCCTACTGAAGGATCTTCTGCCCAATCAAACAGTCATACAGGACTGGCAGCCCTTCCAAGCCTTGCCTGGCAATCATGATCTGCTTCGCCGCAAATCTATTCGCTGGATGGCAGATGACAGCGTTCGGCCAAGGGTGGCTTCTCTCTGCACTGCACCATTCCCTGTCCCGGCAGGGCCTCTCTGCTACTACCTCAATATTGATGTCTTTGGCTCTGGTTTGAGGGGGGCACAAGAGCAGTTGTTGTCTCACCTAGCTGCACACGTACCATTGTTACCAGCAGATGTAAAATGCCAGCTGTTCCTTCCGCCTAGCATGTGGAGGCCAATGGCTGATTTTTGCACTAATGTATTAGGTTTTCAACTGGAAAAAGGGTACACAGAGCAATATCTCCTAGAAACAGATATATAGAGGGCCTTCATGCCCAACTTAAAGCAAGGGGGCAGGATTGACCCCATTTCAGTAATACTAACAGCCTCCTTTAGCTGAGCCTACACATAAAACATACTGTACATGTTGATCCATGATACTACACCCCTTATACACGTATTGTCGCTACTGTACATATGTCATTCTCTTAAAGAACAAAATCATAGATCATGCTCAATAACCTGTATGCTTCCCTGTACAGATAACTGTTATTCAAAGTAATGGTTCATGTCATCCCGGATGAGCCCCCAACTTTTTTTTATCCTATTTTTTTTCCCTAACAGTTAACAACTTTTGCACCAAAATAAGGTGATTTGTGGCACTTATTTTTACATATTAGGAGGTGTGTTAAATCTACTTTCCTCAGTTCCTGAGAGGATTTAAATAATGATAAAGTACAAAATTAGCAATTCCTTTTGAGATACCATTGCCTTCAGCTGTAAATATACAACAAGAAGGAGGCCTTTCCATTTTGTACTATGTTGCTAACATTGCACTATACATGTGAGGGTATATATGAGTGTCTGTGTGTGTATATATAATATATTTATTTATATGCGGTACAAGTAGGGGAGTTTGAAGCAACATAAGGGAGGGTTGGGGTTTTGTACTCTGTACTGAGATAACTGAGTGTGATAAAATATTTATATATTTATTGCACTTTTCAAAAGAGCAAGGGAGGGTAAGAAAAATGCACTGTAATGTATGTATATATACATACACATACACCTTTTGTAGGGTACATGTAGATAGGTACCTGAGAGATATTATCAGGTAGCTATGTGCAATAATTACCTGTATAGGAGAAATATTTAGAAGTATGCAATAATTTGCACTACACATTCTGACTTTAAAATGTGGAAGTTAGCTGGAGAGCAGAGGAAGCGAGGTTGTGGACTTAACCATTGCTCATGAAGCAAACTCTGAATTCTCTAGATTCTCTTGAGTATGTGGTTTTTTGGTCATTACTAAATTTATAGACTATGTTCTCAAGTGTCAGTGGTGTCACTGGTCTCTAGTGAATGGGCGGCTGCATTCTAATAAATATGAATTATTGGTGATGTCACTTGTCTCTAGTGAATGGGCGGCTGCATTCTAATAAATATGAATTATTGGTGATGTCACTGGTCTCTAGTGAATGGGCGGCTGCATTCTAATAAATATGAATTATTGGTGATGTCACTGGTCTCTAGTGAATGGGCGGCTGCATTCTAATAAATATGAATTATTGGTGATGTCACTGGTCTCTAGTGAATGGGCAGCTGCATTCTAATCAATATGAATTATTGGTGATGTCACTGGTCTTTAGTGAATGGGCAGCTGCATTCTAATCAATATGAATTATTGGTGATGTCACTGGTCTCTAGTGAATGGGCGGCTGCATTCTAATGAATATGAATTATTGGTGATGTCACTGGTCTTTAGTGAGTAGACAGGCTGTGTTCTTGTGAATTTGTGTTCTCATGAATAGGAAGTGTCCTTAATGTCCCTGGTCTCTGGTAAATGGAGGGGCTGCGTTCTTATGAATATGAAGTGTCATTAATGTCGCTGGTCTCTAGTGAATGGATGGGCTGTATTTTCATGCATATGAAGTGTGTGTAGTGAATGAATGAGCTGTGTTCTCATGAATATGAAGTGTCGGTGATGTCACTAGTCTTCAGTAATTGGATGGGCTGTGTTCTCATGAATACAAATTGTTGGTGATGTCACTGGTCTCTAATGATTGGATGGGCTGTGTTCTCATAAATATGTAGTGTCGGTGATGTCACTAGTCTCTAGTGAATGGATGGGCTGTGTTCTCATGAATCATTAGAGACCAGTGACATCACTAACACAGTGATGTCACTGGTCTCTAATGATTGGTTGGGCTGTGTTCTCATGAATATGAAGTGTTAGTGATGTCACTGGTCTCTAGTGAATAGACGGGCTGTGTTCTCATGAATATGAAGTGTCTGTAGAGAATGGATGGGCTGTGTTCTCATGAATATTAAGTGTCAGTGATGTCACTGGTCTCTAGTGATTGGATGGGCTGCATTCTCATTAATATGAAGAGGCCTCTAGTGATTGAATGGACAATGTTCTAATGAATACAAAATATAGGTGATGTCACTGGTCTCTAGTGATTGAATGGGCTGTGTGCTCATAAATATGTAGTGTTGGTGATGTCACTCGTCTCTAATGATTGGATGGGCTGTGTTCTCATGAATATGAAGTGTTAGTGATGTCACTAGTCTCTAGTGAATGGACAGGCTGTGTTCTCATGAATATGAAGTGTCTGTAGAGAATGGATGGGCTGTGTTCTCATGAATAATATGACATGTTAGTGATGTCACTGGTCTCTAGTGAATGGACGGGCTCTGTTCTCATGAATATGAAGTGTCTGTAGAGAATGGATGGGCTGTGTTCTCATGAATATTAAGTGTCAGTGATGTCACTGGTCTCTAGTGATTGGATGGGCTGCATTCTCATTAATATGAAGAGGCCTCTAGTGATTGGATGGACAATGTTCTCATGAATACAAAATGTAGGTGATGTCACTGGTCTCTAGTGATTGAATGGGCTGTGTGCTCATAAATATGTAGTGTCGGTGATGTCACTCATCTCTAATGATTTGATGGGTTGTGTTCTCATGAATATGAAGTGTTAGTGATGTCACTGGTCTCTAGTGAATGGACAGGCTGTGTTCTCATGAATATGAAGTGTCTGTAGAGACTGGACAGGCTGTGTTCTCATGAATATGAAGTGTCTGCAGAGAATGGATGGAATGTGTTCTCATGAATATTAAGTGTCGGTGATGTCACTGGTCTCTAGTGACTAAATGGCCTGCATTCTCATTAATATGAAGAGGCCTTTAGTGATTGGATGGGCAATGTTCTCATGAAAACAAAATGTAGGTGATGTCACTGGTCTCTAGTGATTGGATGGGCAATGTTCTCATGAATACAAAATGTAGGTGATGTCACTGGTCTCTAATGATTGGATGGGCTGTCTTCTCATGAATATGAGGTGTCTGTCAGTGATGTCACTTGTCTCCAGGGATTGTACACATTAATTTGGACACATTTTCATAAATATGAAGTGCCATTAGTGACACTGGTCTCTAGAGAAGATGGAGGCTGCATTTTCATGATTAAAAAGTGCCTCTGATGTCACTGGTTTGCAATCTCATAAATGCTAGACCGCAACTTGGCTTCCTCTCCTTTGAAAATGTGCCTAGTACATTTCAAGATATGAATAGGTTTTTATTATTTACTGACCATAGGATATTCACTAAAACATTGTAATCCTGCTTAACATACTACCAGCACTACATTACATAGAAACACTTGACTATTATGTTCATGTAGTCAGTACCTAAGGTCACTACTGTAGTTCTTTGTCCATAGAGATAGAACACTCTGTTCGATAATCATTAAGTATACTCCTTTTTTTTCTCTTACAGGATCAATTCTCATGCAGGAAACAGGAATTTCGAAAGAAACAGCAAAGTCACTCAGACTGATTAGTGCCATTGTCATGTATACATAATTCAAAGCATTAGTCCTAGTTGGGTGGGGTCATGGATGGCAATATTGGTGTATAATCTTACCACCAGTGCAACCACAAAATATAAGAATCCAGTCTCTGCCCTGGGTGGATTTAAGGTGTCTGTACAGTTTTAAGACTTTTTTTCACAGATGGAACCAAAAAACATAGAAAATGATATAAATTATTTATATTGATATTAAACAACAGTTATATACAGTAAGCACATGGACAAATAATAATGATAGAACAAGTTCTTAAAAGAGATGTTAAATGACAGAAAAGTTAATATAAGAAAAGGAATTGCTGATTAATTCTTGATTGGTAAAAAAAAAAAATAATTCAAAAGGCATATAGCTTGGTGGACCATTTCGCTGTTTTGGTGCCATAACTATCCAGTATTTACCACTCTAACTTCAGCTCTTCAACCCTTCTGGGCCTCTAGACGATATGTTGTCCCTTTTTTTTCCTCTCTGCTTCAAACTGAGACTTTTAAAAGGTGAGTCAGATGAGTTAAATAGTTAAAGTACATCTCAATGCCAAACCAAAGGTCTACTGTAAGTGTCCAAAGCCTTTAATGCCAAAAGTCTTTTTATAGTTCAAAATTATATAATAAAACATCCAACGCGACTCATAAATCTCCCCCTTCTACAGGCCTTTAAAACATTTCTACATATGTTTTATAGTCCTGAAGAAGGGGGAGATCCATGAGCCCCTGAAACCAATTGGTTGTTTTATGTTTTCTTGTGTATGACTTGATACCAATATTTAATGATTTTGGAATCTTAGACCTTTGGTTTGGCCATCTCATTAGACATTGTAAATTAAAAATATAAGGAGGTTTCTAACCCTTCTCCACTGTATCCAAAAACAGAAAAAAAAAAGTTTAGAGATAGATTTTTGGAAAAACAAGTAATAAGACTTGGAATGATGAATGTCCTTGCGTAAATATCCCTTTCATAGGTTTTTGTCACCCTGTCTCTCAAGCATAAATGAACCCTTCCACCCATATCTTCCATTTAACTTAAAGTCTTCAAATGTCAGGCTACCAGAACTTGGACTACCTCTCTAGAATCTGTAGACACACAACCTAGATATATTACTGTAGGCACATACCACTGGCTCATTAGGAGAACCTATGGGCAAGGTCCACATCCATCAACAAAACTAGCATCCATACACACCCAAACATAAGTGGATAACCAAAGCCTATAGACATGCAAACTAGAAGCTCACTTCTACAATTTGTAGGCACTCAACTGTTGGAATTTTTTCCCCAAAAGCACATGTACACATGTCAGCAACGCCAAATCACATCCTTATTTTGAGTTAAAAATGACCTCTCACTTGCCTTGAACAAATAGCTGCTTCTGATTTATATTATGGGATCCAAGGCCTCAACAGCCCAGATCACACAGTTTTTGGCTACCATGAGCATTGAGGTGCTTTTTAGGTCAATAGAGCCTACGTAGAGTATTGCAATCAGGCTGCTACACTTTCAGGGTTATATGAGGATCAGCAATGAACCATTGCTACACTAGCGGTAAGCAGAACCTGGCTTTATGCACATTTATATTGTATTTAGAAATTATGCATAGAATTTAACAAAAAAGAAAAAAAAATAGTACATAGTAGTAAGATTATTTATATGAAGCTGGTCTCTTTCATAGGTATATCAACAAAATCTTAAAAAGCCTATAGATTCCCTTCAAACACACAATCCCTGGCTCAAGACTGAAGCACACAACTGTAAGCACTTAACATAGAATGCAAGCACTTAATTGTAAGCACATTATTAGAGCCCGCTGCTGCCAATTGAAAGCACAAAAAAGAGCACCTTGTGGCACCCATGGCGCTAATCATTTAGATATTCCGTTTGCATCTATGGAAAATGCCGTATGGACATATTGCCATCGCTTTCAATTGCTTTTTTTAAGGTTGTATTAAGATAGAGAAGCGACGGGATTGTAGCGCGTGTAGTGTAATGACATTTTGGTTTTTTTTTATCATGACGAAGGTAAATCTATTTGTACGAAGTTTTGTAAGGAGCAAATGTAACTTTGATTGTAATCACATTGTTTGGATCTTCTTGGGAAAAAAAAACAGTACATTTTCCTAAAAATTCCTTTCACATTTCGGAAAAAAGAATTAAAAATAGATGGGAGTGTAGCTAGGATGAATTTTGATCATCTAAAAAAAAAAAAGCAAATGGAAATGGCACATAAAAACAAACAGTAAATGTGCATGGCACTTAAAAAAAAAAAAAAAACTCCAAAATGTGCCTAAAAATTTCTGTCATATTTAAAAAAAATGATGGGGGTGTGGCCATCATGAATTTGGATCATCCTTGGTAAAAAAAAAAAAAAAAAAAGCAAACGTATATGGCACGTTAAAGAAAATATGTCTGGAACATTCTAATCACATTTAAAAAAAAAAGGAAAATTAAAAATTTGATGGGCGTGTGGCCAGCATGAATTAAAATTTTCTTTGGAAAAAGAAAAAGCTAAACATACGTGGCACATAAAAAAAAAACAAAAGACAAATGTATCTGAAAATTCCCATCACATTGAAAAAAAAAGAGAAAATGATTAACAAATTGATGGGGGTGTGGTCCACGTTAATGATACTTTCTCTAGGTGCAGGCTTGTATCCAGCAATGCCCTTTTGTATATATGCTTTCCTTTTTTGTGAAACAACTGAATTTTTTTGGAACTAGTTAAAAAGTAGTTTCTCAACATTCCTCCTTTTCCTTGTACGGGATGATGTTGGGGCTGAGGAATAATTTGTCACAAATGAATGAAATGAAAATGTAACATATCTTAGAACAGTTGTGGACCTGATCTCTAGGTTTGTAATTAATCAGAGATTCATTTTAGGGGTGGGAGTAATTTAAAAAGTTCATCAACTTACCCATTTGGTGTACATTTGGAACCTGTAGTGCTCCGCTTCTGGGTCACATGACCTAAACCCAGCACTAGGCCATGTGACCTGACAGCCATTTGGGTACAATCTCTGCTGACATCAGCTCTTCATTGTGACTTTACATCAAATGACCCAAAACTGGTGTTCAGATGGATCTCCTGGTCATGCTAGTCCATCAACATTCCATTGCCCTACTCAACCTCTTTAACACTTCCCTAATAATACACAGCAAAAGCTTGGAGTTTAGGTCCCATTTAAAGGCAACCTTTGAGGATAATATATGAATCCATGTCATTGATGACTATTTGAAGGTGCAAATTTTATGGCTAGCATGCAGATCCTGGAATAACAACTTAACGCAGCTCAGGTATGCTGATTGCATAGTTCTTTTGGGTTGACAGGTCATAAAGGAACAAAGAGGATGCCAACTTGGAACCAATACCTTTGGAGAACTAGTCATCACTGACATCCTAGATACTTCTATCCTCATTGGTTAACATTAGGGGGCTTGGGATTATTTTATTGTTTTGTTAAATGAAGCATTCCTAGTTAAGCACTTTGCCATACGAATTCTGTGTCCCCTCTACCTACAAACTTGCTACACACCTTATGTTTTCATCCCTTGCCTATGCACTTAAACAAGTCTTTGCTGTCCTTGAATTAACCTCTGCGCTAAAAAATGTCCATTCCTTACAGAATCTTGAAGTCCTTTTAGTTGAACCGAAATTGTTGTCCTTGCTTTTCTGCGTTGGGTAACATTAGAAACTGAGTAATGTCAATATTATCCAGAAAATGTTGATTTAAAAAAAGATTGAAT
This sequence comes from Staurois parvus, assembly GCF_062004578.1. Taxonomy (NCBI): domain Eukaryota; kingdom Metazoa; phylum Chordata; class Amphibia; order Anura; family Ranidae; genus Staurois; species Staurois parvus. The sequence goes on from NW_028319438.1 coordinate 1,829,764, forward strand.
AAGATTCCCCCCAAAAACAATTCCGGTGTGATTTTCTTTGTGTGCGTCTCCAGTTGCTCTTCAGTCAATTGTTGTTGGTAGAAGAGTCACCACTATGGCCATCAGTTATTCATAAGAGGTGTGTTTGTTCATTGTGAGAAAAACTGTTAATGATGAGTTTGCTTATGGATTACGAAGTCCTTGTGCATTGGTTTTGGCTGAGGACTTGGTATTCCAAAATTCAGGTTTGGCATTGATGTACCATGATTGAAGTAGACCTTTCAATAGGTTTACAAGTCTGTTATTCAATTTCGAATATGTAGACATGTGCATTTCGTTTGGAAACAAATCGATTTTAACCTCTTCGCATCGGCCGAACACAGATGTGTGGCCTCCCAGCATTTGGGCCTAGACGCCGAGCGGCTGCACATTTGCGTTCTATTAAAAAAAACATATGTGCTGAGAGCGCGCGCCCTGCGCGCTCCCAGCACACATGTCCGGTACTCACGGAAAGGTCCCGAGCTCCTCTTTCGATCGGGACCTTTCCCAGCACACATGTCCGGTACTCACGGAAAGGTCCCGAGCTCCTCTTTCGATCGGGACCTTTCCCAGCACACATGTCCGGTACTCACGGAAAGGTCCCGAGCTCCTCTTTCGATCGGGACCTTTCCCAGCACACATGTCCGGTACTCACGGAAAGGTCACGAGCTCCTCTTTCGATTGGGACCTTTCCCTGCACACATGTCTGGTACTCACGGAAAGGTCCTGAGCTCCTCTTTCGATCGGGACCTTTCCCGATCATGTGACCGCTGTGACAGCGTGTCACAGCGGTCACATGACCCTAAACCCGCCCCGCCTCCCAGCTTCTGAAACCCTTAAAGGGCCGGGAGGCGTCAAGGGGTTACGATGCAAATTTTATTTTCGGAGATTTGGATGTATATGAATCTCGCAATGGACATAGCAAGGAATGTCAATGAATCAAAAAAGGTTATAGTGAAATTAACGAATGCATTTGTTTCATTCGGATGACGTCACATGATGTAATACTAGTTTGGGCCCATGGGGAAAGGAATTCAGTGTTTAGAATTTCCATATTTTGGATTCAAGTAAAGTTGTGATTTACATTGAATTTGTAATTTTCAGTCAGTTAGTTCAGTTCCACAGTTTAATTCAATTCTTAGGTTAGAAAAATTCGGGCTGCCAAATTTTGCTTTATTTATTCCATTGCATCTGAAAATATTAAATAGTTTCAATGTATGATTAACGAATCTATCTGAAATATCGAAAACTAATATATAGCAATCTTCCCAAAAATCTACAAAATTTTTTGCATCCACCTTGACCAATGAACATACGAAACGAATGCCAAAGAAATGAAACTAATTCTGAAAATGAGTCAGTTCAACATAATGAATATGAAGAAAACAAATTCTACAATGAACAAATTATTCCGAATCGAAACAAAGCGATAATTTCTGGCGTGGACATCTACTAATGTGTGCAGATCAAGGAAGACGGATTACTCCACATCAGTTGCCATATAGAACTTCAACTTCAAATGTGTTAAAATCAAAAGTAGTTCAGGGACAGGGGCAGACTGACCCTTGGGGAATTTGGGCACTGCCCGAGGGTCCGGGGTCAGTAGGGGGCCCCATGAGATGTCCCTGGTACCTTTCATAGGCTTTTTTGGGTGTGGTTTGAGTGTGGGTGAGGACACAGGGCTCCATGTTCCCCTATTGCCCGGGGGCCCCATGAGTTTTCAGTCCACCCTTGTTCAGGGACAACATCACAAACCCTCAGAGGAGACTGTTACTGCGTTTAAGGCCTTGATGTCTCTTAAATACTTTTGATTTTAACACCTTTGAATACAGGAGTTGAAGTTCTATATGGAAATGGTATGCAGTTATCTGTTTTCATAGATCTTGATATGTATACAGTCATGAGCTGAGCCTGCATCCTTCCACGGATTGAGGGCTGAGGAAAGGTGGACCAACCTGGAGTGGTTCTTTTTCTGTATTACTTCTTGGACTAATATGTCACCATGTAGAGTGACAGTATAATGGCAGGGGGGCAAATTTATCAAAATTTCATTACCATACTTAATCTCTTAACTCCTCCCTACTGGTGAATGTTATTGGTAGAAGAGCCACCTCTATGGCCATCAGTTATCCATAAAGGTGTTCTTATCCATTGTGAGGATAGCACTTACTAATGCTTATGCTTACGGACTACCAGGTCCTTTTGCAGTAGTTATGGCTAAGGACTTGGTAGCCCAAAATGCATTATGTATTGCTGCACCCATGGATAAAGTAGAAATTTCACAAGTTTGCAAGCCTTCATGAATACATTCCTAATATGCACAATGTAGAGCAACAGTATCATGCCAGGAAAGCAGATTAATCAGCATTATGTCATTCAGTCTCCTACCTCCGTAATAATACACATCAGACAGTAGCTTGGAGTTAAGGTCCACTTCAAAGGTCACCTTTGAGCATAAAAATATGGGGTTGATGAATTTCAGGCCCAACATGCTGATTCTGGTATAACTACCTAATGAGTCTGAATGCAGCTCAGTTATTCTGATTGCACTCTTCTGTTGGGTAGAAAACTTACTAAGTCATGAAGAAGAGATGTGGATGCCAGCTCTTGAAACTGCACGTTTAAAAAGGTAGTTGGTACTGATATCTCAGACACTTCTACCCTCATCAGTTTACATTAGGTGGCTCGGTTGTACATGTTTAATTTGTTGAATTAAGCATTCCTAATTAAGCACTTGAAATATGATTTTTTTTTCCCTCTCTCCTCCCCAAATATTGCTATACATATTTCCATCCCTTGCCTATGCACTTAAACAAGTAGTTGCTACCTGTCCTCAAATTAATATTCTTTCTGTCCCGTGTCTACCCGTTACGGAATCTTGAAGTCTTTTTAGTTCAGCCCAAATTGGTATCCTTTCTTTTCTGCATTGGATAACATTAGAAACTGAGTAATGTCAATATTATCTAGGAAAATGTTGATTTAAAAAAGATTGAAAAGGATTCCAAAAAGCATTTCCTGCGTGTTTTTTTTGGGTTTTTTTGGGTGTTGGCTGTTCAGTTGCTGCTCAGATAATTTTTGTTGGCAGAAGAGCCACCACTAAGGTCATCCGTTATCTACTAGAGGTGTCCTTATCCATTGTGAGTATAGCATTTAATAATGCATATGTATAAAGCAGAACTTCACCCTAACAGGGAAGTTCCACTTTAAGTCCTCCTTCCCCCCTCCTCTACCACCTTTAGAACATTAAAATGTTTTGGGGGGAGAGCGGGTAACTTGTGATAGGTAGACTCTCCCACCTATCTAGGCAATCTGAGTGGAAGTTTGACCCCCTTCTCTGTGCCCACAGTCTTCTGGGACATGTCACAGGTTCCAGAAGGCTGCTGGACCATTCATAATGTTCAGAGTGGTTCGCGCATGCACAGTGAAAAGCGGACTGTGAAGCCGGTGCTGGGGACCTGAAAACTGCCAGTTCTATGTATAGCATTGGATCCCTGGACAGGTAAGTGTCCTTTTATTAAAAGTCAGCAGCAATATTATTTGTAGCTGCTGACTTTTTTCTTTCTAAGGTGAAGATCCTCTTTAAGGACTACCAGGTCCTTTTGTATTTGTTATACCTGAGAACTTGGCAGCCCAGCATTCATGTTATGCAGTGCTCTATTTATGGATAAAGTAGACCTTTCAATACCTTTTAATTCTCCATGAATAAATGCCTAATATATCACCATGTGGAATGACAGTACAATATCAGAAAATCAAATTTTATCAAGATTTTGTTACCCTACTACTCAACCTCTTTACCACTTTCTCTATTGATACAATGAAGACAATAACTTGGAGTTTAAGTCCTCATTTAAAGCCACTTTAAAGGATAAAAATATGGGTTGGTGCCATTGATGACTTTTTTAAGGTGTGGATTCCAGGTCCAAAATGCATGATCCTGATTAACAACCTCATGCAGGGGTGTCAAACTGGCAGCCCCCCAGCTGTTGAAAAACTACAAGTCCCTCTGCCTTTGGGAGTTATGCTTGTAACTGCAATGCCTCATGGGATTTGTAGTTTCGCAACAGCTGGAGGGCTGCCAGTTTGACACCTGTGACCTAATGAGTCAGAATGTAGCTCAGGTGCAATGACTGGCCATTTGTTTTGGGATGACAGTTCTCTAATGCAGGCCATAGATGGGGAGAAAACTGGCTGATTTTTCTTTAAAAAAACGAAAAATCGGTCGTTCAATCGGCCGACGTTACCAGGAACGGTAAAAAAAATCGGCAGATTTTTATCCTGTCTACAGCCGGCAAAAAGTGTCTCTGCAGAGAGCTCTGCTATTTTTTTGACATTTATAGCGGCTGCAACATTGTATCTATTTGTATCCATTTCGGATACAGATGTTTTTATTCAGAAACAAATAGATACATTGTTGCAGCCGCTATAAATGTCAAAGAACTGTCAAAGAAATAGGGGAGCTCTCTGCAGGGACACTTTTTGCCGGACTGGAATTCTTCTTCATCCTCTTCTTCACCCTCTTCTTCTTCATCCTCTTCTTCTTCACCCTCTTCTTCTTCATCCTCTTCTTCTTCTTCTTCTTTTTGTCTTCCTCTTGCAGGTCACTGCTCATGCGCAGATTTTTTATAGGTAAAAAGATTGGCCGATTTGCCCATCCTTGCCGCGAAAATCGGCCAATCGGCAAAATCGGCCGATTTTTTTCAAACTTTACCGATAAAAAAAAATCTGCCAAAATACCGAAAAACGGCTGACCTATTAACCCACTAACGATCCGAAAATCGGCCAATTTTATTTTCGGCCGAAAAATCAGCCGATTTTCGACCCATCTATGGCCTGCATAAGTTCTAAAGATAAGGTGAGGACACCAGCTCTGATACCTGCACCTTCAGAAAACTAGTTGGCACTGACATCTCAGATGCGTCTGTCCTTTACATTACGTGGCGCACAGGGGTGGAGTGACAACTCATGGGGCCCCCAGGCAATAAGGGATCATGGGGCCCCTGTGTCCTCACCCACACTCAAACCACACTCAAAAAAGCCTATGAAAGGTACCAGGGGCATCTCATGGGGTCCCCTACTGACCCCAGGCCCTCGGGCTGTGTCCGAGTTCCCAAATGGTCAGTCCGCCCCTGGTGGCGCAGGTTTTTCCTAAAAGAAGCATGTGTAGTTAAACGTATGCCATGCAAATTCTACGTCTCCCACTCCTAACTTGCTACACACCTTATGTTTCCATCCCATGCCCCATTAATGGACTTAAACAGATCTTTTTACAAGTCTTGACCTCTGTTCTAAATCATGTCCATACCTTTACGAAATCTTGAAGTCTGTTTATTCAACTAAAATTGTTGTCCTTTCTGCATTGGGTTACATTAGAAACTGAGCAATGTCATTATTACCCAGTAAATGTTTATTTAAAAAGACTGAATATGATACAAAAAAAAAAACCCTGCATGATTTTTGTTTTGTGCTTGTCCAGTTGCCTTTCATGGAGAATGTTGTTGGCAGAAGAGCCACCACTTTGGCTGTAAGTTATCCATAAGAGGTTTTCTTATCCATTGTGAGCACAGCACTTAACAATGCATAATCTTATAGACTACCGGGTCCCTTAATTTATTTATTTCAGGTACTTATATAGGGCCGTCAATTTACACAGCGCTTTACATATATATTGTACATTCACATCAGTCCCTAACCCTCAAGGGGTGTACAATCTAAAGTACCTAACTCACATTCATACATACACATACTAGGGACAATTTAGACAGGAGCCAATTAACCTACCAGCATGTCTTTGGAGTGTGGGAGGAAACTGGAGTACCCAGAGGAAACCCACGCAGTCACAGGGAGAACATGCAAACTCCAGGCAGGTGGTGCTGTTGTTGGGATTTGAACCAGCTACCCTAGTACTGCCAGGCGGAAGTGCCAACCATTTAGCCACTGTGGTCCCTTAACTTTTATTTTGGCCTTGGTAGTCCAGGGCTCATGCTATGCATTTTGGTATTCATGAATAAAGTAGACAATTAAATAAGTTTGCAACTCTGCATGAAAATATTTTTTAATATGTAGAGTGACAGTACTGAAACCTGTTATTCAAAAAAGTTCCATCTTTTATCATTAATAGTTATACTTGAGCTCCAGAGCAAGTAAAGATGAAGCTCTGAAATCAAATTATTGCAGAATATGTATTTTACCAGAAAAAAGAAAATTAATGCAGCCACCATTTCGAAGGACTGGTGAGCTATAGTCACAAAAAAACAGCACACATTATTATTATTATTATTATTATTATTATACAGGATTTATATATTATTATTATACAGGATTTATATATTATTATTATTATACAGGATTTATATATAGATATTATTATTATACAGGATTTATATATTATTATTATACAGGATTCATATATTATTATTATTATACAGGATTTATGGCGCCAACAGTTTGCTCAGTGCTTTACAATATAACGGGAGACGATACAGCAACAATACAGTTCAATACAAGAGGGATAGGAGGGCCCTGATCCTGGGAGCTTACAATCTAAGACACTTACCAGCTAGCCTTCAATAAAACAAAATTGTCCCTGTCTAACAATACATGTTAAAAACATAGGGTTTGGTTACACACATTTGCAAATATACGTGGAAGCTGCGCTAAGGCTCCCCTGCTAGGTGCAGTCCTAGCTCTATATCTGAGAGTCTCCATGTTGGAGCCAGTGGTGTATTTAGGTTTTGTGCTGCCCTAGGCAACACAAAAATCGTCTGCCCCCACGGACACCGACCAACACCCCTGCCCCCCACCTGGGAGAGCCTTCCACTACCCCCCCTCCCTGGCGAAAGAGAGAAAGACACTCATCTTCACAGCTCCAGACACCCCCAAGAACGAGAGTCAGGCTCTACATACACCATCAAGCAGCCCGCAGCCTCTCTCAGATCCCACCTGGTTGCCATGGCTTGCATGTCCCTTCTTTCATCCCTTCTTCTGGGGGGAGGTGCTGCCCCCTGAAAAATGCCACCTTAGGTAAGGCACTTGTTTGCCTTGTGGTATATACACCCCTGGCTGGAGCACAAATAGCACTGGTTAAGCCTGGAGGGAGCTCACCCCTCCTAAAGGCGCAGGGACACATTGAAAGACCAGCAAAAGCACAATGACAGCGGAAGGCGTCTAATCCAGTGAACAAGCTATACAAAAATGGAAACCACCCCAATTGATAACTAGAGTTTAATGTAAGGTGCACAAAAAAATATATATCCCAGCACACTTACCAGCCAGCCTGCAAACAAACCAAACTGGCTCTGTCTAACAATTCACATTCACGCAGAGGGTTTGGTTGCACACATTCGCAAATATACGTGGAAGCCACACTGCTGAGTCAAGGCTCCTCTGCTAAATGCTAAGCTCCTTCCAAGATTACCTGCCTTCATTTATCCACTGCTATACATGCTCCAACATGGAAATTCTGAAAACACAGTCAGGGGCGGACTGACAACTCATGGGGCCCCCGGGCAATAGGGGATCATGGGGCCCCTGTTTCCTTGCCTAAACTCAAAAAAGCCTATGAAAAAGGTACCAGGGGCATCTCATGGGGCCCCCTACTGACCCCAAGGCCTCGGGCAGTGCCTGAGTTTCCAAATGGTCAGTCCGCCCCTGAACACAGTTATGACCACACTTTGCAGAGGGGCCTTCTAATGCACATTGTGAGAAGGTCACAGTGAGCAGATAATCAGATTATTATTTCTAACGCACAATATAATTTAATATAATATAATAAAATAATTGTGTGTGTGTGTGTGTGGGGGGGGGGGGGTCTGTCTTATTTGTAATACTGTTTTTTATATTTTTTGTTGATTTTTTTTTAAAACTCTGCTGAGCTGTCGTGTTGCCCAAGCTTCTGACGTGTGATTGGACAGCACAATGAAAGCATCAGAAGGAGGAGGGGCAGAGACACGTCGCGGGAGTGAAGAGTCGCTCTGTCATTCTTCTTTCATAAACATTCTCTGCACAAACATGGATTGTGTTTCCTGAATTGGCTGCAAAAAGCCTTGGGTAACCTTCATAAATAATATTAAAGAGGACCTGTCATGTACACTTCACATCAATCAATAGGTGACATGTTTACTTTACTGAATCCCATTATTTTAAGGGAGTATAAAGACCTTCTGTGACCTTGTGAATAAAAAAACTGCTGCTGCAAATATCCCTCTGATGAAAAGCTCAGCCTAGATCACATGGTATTAGGAGCTTTGTTAGTGTTTCATGTAATTAGTGACTGCAAAGAGCCAACTGTTTTCATTCAGACATGCCCTGTCTAACAAACTCAGTTGGCTGAGCAAAACATTTTGTAGCACCACAAAGCAGATCCAAATTTAATTACAAACTGTACAGAGAAAAAAAAAGAATATATATATATTTATAAGTTTACTTATACGTGTGGTGTTGAGCATCAGGAAGGTGAGCGGGGTCCAAACCTGAGCAACTTGCAGACGGCACGTGTGCTGCGTAATGTGGGAATGGTATGTGAAAGGTGAGAGTGGACCAGAGAGAGAGAGAGGACTCAGTGGCAGAGGATCAGCAGAGCTAGGGGATTGGAGTGTCAGAAACTAGAAGATGTCACATGTTGTGAGCAGCATGGCAGCAATATAGTGGGAGGTGAGAGGGTACCAGAGAGAGAGGAGGATCAGCAAACCAGAAGATCAGCAGAGCTGGGGGTTATTACTGAGCAGGGAATCAGCAGAGCTGGGGGTTATTACTGAGTGGGGAATCAGCAGAGCTGGGGGTTATTACTTAGCAGGGAATCAGCAGAGCTGGGGGTTATTACTGAGCGGGGAATCAGCAGAGCTGGGGGTTATTACTGAGCAGGGAATCAGCAGAGCTGGGGGCTATTACTGAGCAGGGAATCAGCAGAGCTGGGGGTTATTAATGAGCAGGGAATCAGCAGAGCTGGGGTTCATTACTTAGCAGGGAATCAGCAGAGGTGGGGGTTATTAATGAGCGGGAAATCAGCAGAGCTGGGGGTTATCAATGATCAGGGAATCAGCAGAGCTGGGGGTTATTACTGAGCGGGGAATCAGCAGAGCTGGGGGTTATTAATGAGCAGGGAATCAGCAGAGCTGGGGGTTATTACTGAACGGGGAATCAGCAGAGCTGGGGGTTATTACTGAGCGGGGAATAAGCAGAGCTGGGGGTTATTACTGAACGGGGAATCAGCAGAGCTGGGGGTTATTACTGAGTGGGGAATCAGCAGAGCTTGGGGTTATTACTGAGCGGGGAATCAGCAGAGCTGGTGGTTATTACTGAGCGGGGAATCAGCAGAGCTGGGGGTTATTACTGGGCAGGGAATCAACAGAGCTGGGGGTTATTACTGAGTAGGGAATCAGCAGAGCTGGGGGTTATTACTGAGCAGGGAATTAGCAGAGCTGGGGGTTATTAATGAGCAGGAAATCCGCAGAGCTGGGGGTTATTAATGAGCGGGGAATCAGCAGAGCTGGGGGTTATTACTGAGCGGGGAATCAGCAGAGCTGGGGGTTATTACTGAGCGGGGAATCAGCAGAGCTGGTGGTTAATACTGAGCGGGGAATCAGCAGAGCTGGTGGTTATTACTGAGCAGGGAATCAACAGAGCTGGGGGTTATTACTGAGCAGGGAATCAGAAGAGCTGGGGGTTATTACTGAGCGGGGAATCAGCAGAGCTGGGGGTTATTACTGAGCAGGGGATCAGCAGAGATGGGGGTTATTACTGAGCAGGGAATCAGCAGAGATGGGGGTTAATACTGAGCAGGGAATCAGCAGAGTTGGGGGTATTACTGAGCAGGGAATTAGTAGATCTGGGGGTTATTACTGAGGAGGGAATCAGCAGAGCTGGGGGTTATTACTGAGCAGGGAATCAGCAGAGCTGGGGGTTACTACTGAGGAGGGAATCAGCAGAGCTGGGGGTTATTACTGAGCAGGGAATCAACAGAGCTGGGGGTTATTACTGAGCAGGGAATCAGAAGAGCTGGGGGTTATTACTGAGGAGGGAATCAGAAGAGCTGGGGGTTATTACTGAGCGGGGAATCTGCAGAGCTGGGGGTTATTACTGTGCGAGGAATCAGCAGAGCTGGGAGTTATTACTGAGCAGGGGATCAGCAGAGCTGGGGGTTATTACTGAGCATGGAATCAGCAGAGATGGGGGTTATTACTGAGCAGGGAATCAGCAGAGTTGGAGGTTATTACTGAGCAGGGAATTAGTAGATCTGGGGTTATTACTGAGGAAGGAATCAGCAGAGCTGGGGGTCATTACTGAGCAGGGAATTAGTAGATCTGGGGGTTATTACTGAGGAGGGAATCAGCAGAGCTGGGGGTTATTACTGAGCAGGGAATCAGCAAAGCTGGGGGTTACTACTGAGGAGGGAATCAGCAGAGCTGGGGGTTATTACTGAGCAGGGAATCAGCAGAGCTGGGGGTTATTACTGAGCAGGGAATCAGCAGAGCTGGGGGTTATTACTGAGCGGGGCATCAGCAGAGCTGGGGGTTATTACTGAGCGGGGCATCAGCAGAGCTGGGGGTTATTACTGAGCGGGGCATCAGCAGAGCTGGGGGTTATTACTGAGCGGGGCATCAGCAGAGCTGGGGGTTTCTACTGAGCAGGGCATCAGCAGAGCTGGGGGTTTCTACTGAGCGGGGCATCAGCAGAGCTGGGGGTTTCTACTGAGCGGAGGATCAACAGAGCTGGGGGTACTAATGAGCTGGGGATCTGCTGAACAGGGTTACTAATGAGCTGGGGGTACTACTGAGCAGGGTTTCTACTGAGCCCCTTTAAAACAAATAGTAAGTCAACACACACAAGGCATTTGCCAAGCATTATTAAGCTTCAAAAAAGCATCACAGAAGCATCAAAAAGACATAAAAATGCATGTTGAAGCGGTAGGCGCTTTATTGTTTGTTAAAAATCAAAGCAAGTGTAAAGGAATTAATGAACCCTAAATGTTGACAAGTAGCCCCCCTAGATCTAAACTGGGTATATTTCAGCACCATAAAGAGCTATTGCCATCAGATTCACCTGTAGGCTAATTCCTATTCTTCTTTAATATTGTATATTTGTAATTCCAAGGATGTCCACCAGCCCCGCATTCACATTCACATTCATTTATCCTGTTGTGAATAGGGTAAAGAATATGACCATCGACAGTAGGGTGAATGCTGTTGAATCTGTTTGTGCAAATTTCTCACAGGTGGCTGGCCAAAAGCAATAAAAACAGATACTTGAGCCATGGTTTTACCTCCCTCCTTCACATGCCATGACCTTAATGCTTTGTGATGTGACAAATTTAATTCGGCATGTTGAGTTGACTGGCGACACCATTCAAGTCAATGTGGCCGTGCCGCAACTGCAAGACAAACACTTGGCTTGCAGTTCGCCTCATAAATTGCTGCTCGGCAAAGAAAAAAAATGAAATTGAAATCAATGGGCTGCCCCGTGCGTATGGCGCAAAAATTCGGCACAATTTTGAGTTCATTTACGAGATGCAGAATGTGAATGGGGCCCTATTCTATGCCTGCTTAGCTTTGTTTCTTTTGTCTGGTCCTAAATCTGCAGTGTCACTGACAGTTGCTGTCTGACCCAGGGGTGGACTGACCATTTGGAAACTCGGGCACTGCCCGAGGGCCCGTGGTCAGTAGGGGGCCCCATGAGATGCCCCTGGTACCTTTTTCATACGCTTTTTTGAGTTTGGGCAAGGACACAGGGGCCTCATGATCCTCTATTGCCCGGGGGCACCATTAGTTGTCAGGCCGCCCCTGTTCCCCACCACATGCTGTGGTTCCATCCACTGGCCTCTACTTCACTACAGGTCAGGAGTGGTTAGTGGAAACCAGGGGCGGACTGACCATTTGGAAACTCGGGCACTGCCCGAGGGCCCGGGGTCAGTAGGGGGCCCCATGAGATGCCCCTGGTACCTTTTTCATAGCCTTTTTTTAGTTTGGGCAAGGACACAGGGGCCTCATGATCCCCTATTGCCCGGGGGCCCCATGAGTTGTCAGTCCGCCCCTGGTCTGACCCCACACCCTGTACACTTAGAAGAAGGGAGGGGTGCAGGCTACCAGCCAGCAGAATTCAGGCGATTTTTGATCCTCAAGTGTCCTGACAATGGCAGCTCCCATATTTCTTTGCAGGTTCCCTTTAAGACAAGTATCAGCCAACAGCTAATTCGGAGATGCCATCTGTAACTGGATTCCCGGTTTTGAAGATTTGTTCCTGTAATTTCTTCCTCTATGTAAATGTCCCTGGATTTCAAAACTAGCCATCTGTACCATTACAGCATTCACAGTTAGAATTCAAGACATAATATAACATGAATAATTGGCATAAAAGCCATTTTATATTTTCATTCTAATACATTTTACCTTTTTTATTTCATCGCATGGCCATCTATGATATGAGATTACAATAAAAGCTATGAAAAAATTTGAATTCTTGTGCCCAAAATTCTTACCCCCTGCTCTTGCAGTCAGATTACTGCTGTCTTCAGTTATCTACACAGAGATTTAAAGTGGTTATAAACCTCAGACATGAAATATGAAAAAAGTACATCCCTCCATAGCACATGTATCAAACACAAGGCCAGAGGGCTGAATCTGGCCCGCCAGGCCATTTCATGTGGCCCTTGCACCTCTCTTGCAGCTGCAGCACCCCTCTTGTCTCCACTCAGAGAGCAGAGAGAGGAGGACATAACTCTTCCTACCAGAGGCGGACTGACAACTCATGGGGCCCCCGGGCAATAGGGGATCATGGGGCCCCTGTATCCTTGCCCAAATTCAAAAAAGCCTATTAAAAAGGTACCAGGGGCATCTCATGGGGCCCCCTACTGACCCTGGGCCCTCAATAGGGGATCATGGGGCCCCTGTATCCTTGCCCAAATTCAAAAAAGCCTATTAAAAAGGTACCAGGGGCATCTCATGGGGCCCTCACTGACCCTGGGCCCTCAATAGGGGATCATGGGGCCCCTGTTTCCTTGCCCAAACTCAAAAAAAGCCTATGAAAAAGGTACCAGGTGCATCTCATGGGGCCCCCTACTGACCCCGGGCCCTCAATAGGGGATCATGGGGAGCCTATGTCCTTGCCCAAACTCAAAAAAGCCTATGAAAAAGGTACCAGGGGCATCTCATGAGACCCCCTACTGACCCCGGGCCCTCAATAGGGGATCATGGGGCCCCTGTGTCCTTGCCCAAACTCAAAGAAGCCTATGAAAAAGGTACCAGGGGCATCTCATGGGGCCCCCTACTGACCCCAGGCCCTCGGGCAGTGCCCGAGTTTCCAAATGGTCAGTCCGCCCCTGCTTCCTACAGATCCTGAGCCTCTTTGTGCAGCTGTAGCACCCCCTCTTCTCAGCCTCCCCTGATCTCGGCATTCAGCAGACTTCAGCAGCTAACTCCAGCCCTCCTCTGGTCCTCCTCCAGACCCTGCCCTTTCTGCTTCCCAGCTCCACCCCAGCTTCTTCCCAGCAGCAGCACAAGGTAAGGGAGGTACACTGTGATGTAGGGAGAGTGAGGACACCTGACTTCTCATGGTGGGGGGGTTGTTGACATCTGATGTAATGGGGGAGTGGGGTGCTCTGGACATCTAGTCTAACAGAAACAACCAGCCCTTTAAGGGCAGCCATAATGCTGGTGTAGCTCACGATGAACTTGAGTTTGACACCCCTGATCTATAGTGTGTACTTTTATCAATTCAGAGCGCTAAGTGTCATTTCTGTGTCCTGCCCTGTTCCTCTGATATCAGCATGACTCATTTCCGACAATTCTTCCTGACACCAAGAGGTAAAAGGTGACAGAGGGAGCTCCTGCACACAGCCCGTGATTGACAGCCTCGGCTCTGTTCCTGTGAGCTGTGTGAAGAGGGTGTGTCTCTTCCCTTCAATCAGCTCTCAGCTCTCTTCACTGAGCTCTACAGTATGTAATTTCAGCTCCCCGCCCCCTGCTTTCTGAACTCTCAGACAATTTGTAGAAATTCCGCACTTTGATTGGATGTAGAGGAAAGATGGCTGCAAATAAACAGGTGCAACTTATGTAAGAGTATTTGTGTCATCTCTGTGTATCACTTCATTGGTTATATGGAAGGGTTTACAACCACTTTAAGTAAAAGTTCAGGTACCCCTAGAATTGTCTCTCAATTAACTGCAGTGAGTTGTTACCAGTGACAAAATACTGTACTTACCAAGGACACCACACATCCTGGGAAAGATGGGAAAGGGTGCTGAACATCTCTAGATAAAAACAGAAAGGGAACTGCGCATCTTAGAGGGACATGGTAAAGGGAAGGGGGGACATCCTAGAGGGACATGGTAAAGGGAGGGGTGGGTAAACACCCTAGAGGGACATGGTTAAGGGAGGGGGGGCATCCTAGAGGGACATGGTAAAGGGAGGGGGGGGGACATCCTAGAGGGACATTGTAAAGGGAGGGGGGGACATCCTAGTGGGACATGGTAAAGGGAGGGGTGGGTAAACATCCTAGAGGGACATGGTAAAGGGAGGGGTGAACATCTTAGAGGGACATGGTAAAGGGAGGGGGGGACATCATAGAGGGACATTGTAAAGGGAGGGGGGGGGGCATCCTAGTGGTACATGGTAATGGGAGGAGTGGGTAAACATCCTAGAGGGACATGGTAAAGGGAGGGGGAACATCCTAGAGGGACATGGTAAAGGGAGGGGGAACATCCTAGAGGGACATGTTAAAGGGAGGGGGAACATCCTAGAGGGACATGGTAAAGGGAGGGGGAACATCCTAGAAGAACGTGGTAAAGGGAGGGGTGGGTAAACATCCTAGAGAGACATGGTAAAGGGAGGGGGAACATCCTAGAGGGACATGGTAAAGGGAGGGGGAACATCCTAGAAGGACATGGTAAAGGGAGGGGTGGGTAAACATCCTAGAGGGACATAGTAAAAGGAGGGGGGGCATCCTAGAGGGACATGGTAAAAGGAGGGGGGGGGCATCCTAGAGGGACATGGTAAAGGGAGGGGTGGGTAAACATCCTAGAGGGACATGGTAAAGGGAGGGGAGACATCCTAGAAGGACATGGTAAAGGGAGGGGTGCGTAAACATCTTAGAGGGACAAGGTAAAGGGAGGGGGGACATCCAAGAAGGACATGGTAAAAGGAGGGGTGGGTAAACATCCTAGAGGGACATGGTAAAGGGAGGGGGGACATCCTAGAAGGACATGGTAAAGGGAGGGATGGGTAAACATCCTACAGGGACATGGTAAAGGGAAGGGGGGGACATCCTAGAAGGACATGGTAAAGGGAGGGGTGGGTAAACATCCTAGAGGGACATGGTAAAGGGAGGGGGGACATCCTAGAAGGACATGGTAAAGTGAGGGATGGGTAAACATCCTAGAGGGACATGGTAAAGGGAGGGGGGGACATCCTAGAAGTACATGGTAAAGAGAGGGGTGGGTAAACATCCTAGAGGGACATGGTAAAGGCAGGGGGGACATCCTAGTGGTACATGGTAAAGGGAGGGGTGGGTAAGCATCATAGAGGGACATGGCAAAGGGAGGGGTGGGTAAACATCCTAGAGGGACATGAGAAGGGGGAGCACTGCTCATCCTACAAGGAAACAGAAAGCACGGGTGTGCATGTTGGTATTTGAGTGGGGGTGCATATCCTAAAGACATACAACAAGGGCTACACATCATAGAAGGATACAGGAAGGTGGGGGCAGCTGCATATCCTGCAGATATATGAAAAAAGGGGGTTGCACAACCTAAAGAGGTACAGGAGAGGTGGCTGCACTACCTAGAGGAATATGGGCGATGGAGATACCTACAGAGGTATGAGAATGGAGGGCTGCACGTTCTAGAAGGATACAAGGGGGGGATGGGTCTGCACATTCTACAAGGAGACCGAGAAGAGGGAGTTGCACAACCTAAAGAGGTATAGGAAATGTGGCTGCACAACATAGAAGCATATGGGGTGGGTGTACAACCTAGAGGAATATGGGTAACGGAGGTTGCACATACCTGGAGAGCAGGGGCGGACTGACCATTCATTCACTCGGGCACTGCCCGAGGGCCCAGGGTCAGTAGGGGGTGAAATGCCCCTGGTACCTTTTATAGGCTTTTTTGGGTGTGCTTTGAGTGTGGGCAAGGACACAGGGGCCCCATGATTCCCTATTGCCCGGGGGCCCCATGAGTTGTCAGTCCGCCCCTGCTCGAGAGCTATGGGAATGGAGGGCCATACATTCCAGAGGGATACAAAAGGGGGGGGAGGTTACCACATCCTACAAGGAAACAGAGAACAGGGGGTGGAACAGTCTAAAGAGACATTGGAAGGGTGGCTGCACAACCTAGAGGGATATGGGGGTGGGGAGCTGCACATCTTACAAGGAAATAGGGAAGATGGGGTGGCACAACCTAAAGAGATATAAGAAGGGTGGCTGCACAGCTTAGAATAATATGGGAAATGGAGGCTGCACATTCTAGAGGGATATAAGAGGGAGGGGGGCTGCACATTCTAGAGGGATACGAGGGGGGTGCACATTCTACAAGGGAACAGGGAAGAGGGGTTGCACAGCATAAAGAGATATAGGAAAGGTGGCTGCACAACTTAGAATAATATGGGGAGGGTGGGTACGCAACCTAGAATAATATGGGGAGGGTGGGTGCGCAACTTAGAATAATATGGGGAGGGTGGGTACGCAACCTAGAATAATATGGGGAGGGTGGGTATGCAACCTAGAATAATATGGGGAGGGTGGGTACGCAACCTAGAATAATATGGGGAGGGTGGGTACGCAACCTAGAATAATATGGGGAGGGTGGGTACGCAACCTAGAATAATATGGGGAGGGTGGGTACGCAACCTAGAATAATATGGGGAGGGTGGGTACGCAACCTAGAATAATATGGGGAGGGTGGGTACGCAACCTAGAATAATATGGGGAGGGTGGGTACGCAACCTAGAATAATATGGGGAGGGTGGGTACGCAACCTAGAATAATATGGGGAGGGTGGGTACGCAACCTAGAATAATATGGGGAGGGTGGGTACGCAACCTAGAATAATATGGGGAGGGTGGATACACAACCTAGAATAATATGGGGAGGGTGGGTACACAACCTAGAATAATATGGGGAGGGTGGATACACAACCTAGAATAATATGGAGAGGGTGGGTATACAACCTAGAATAATATGGGGAGGGTGGATACACAACCTAGAATAATATGGGGAGGGTGGGTACACAACCTAGAATAATATGGGGAGGGTGGGTACACAACCTAGAATAATATGGGGAGGGTGGGTACACAACCTAGAATAATATGGGGAGGGTGGGTACACAACCTAGAATAATATGGGGAGGGTGGGTACACAACCTAGAATAATATGGGGAGGGTGGATACACAACCTAGAATAATATGGGGAGGGTAGATACACAACTTAGAATAATATGGGGAGGGTGGGTACACAACCTAGAATAATATGGGGAGGGTGGGTACACAACTTAGAATAATATGGGGAGGGTCGATACGCAACCTAGAATAATATGGGGAGGGTGGGTACACAACCTAGAATAATATGGGGAGGGTGGGTACACAACCTAGAATAATATGGGGAGGGTGGGTACACAACTTAGAATAATATGGGGAGGGTCGATACGCAACCTAGAATAATATGGGGAGGGTGGGTACGCAACCTAGAATAATATGGGGAGGGTGGGTGCAGAACTTAGAATAATATGGGGAGGGTGGGTACGCAACCTAGAATAATATGGGGATGGTGGGTACGCAAACTAGAATAATATGGGGAGGGTGGGTACGCAACCTAGAATAATATGGGGAGGGTGGGTACGCAACCTAGAATAATATGGGGAGGGTGGGTACGCAACCTAGAATAATATGGGGAGGGTGGGTACGCAACCTAGAATAATATGGGGAGGGTGGGTACGCAACCTAGAATAATATGGGGAGGGTGGGTACACAACCTAGAATAGTACGGGGAGGGTGGGTACACAACCCAGAATAATATGGGGAGGGTGGGTACACAACCTAGAATAGTACGGGGAGGGTGGGTACACAACCCAGAATAATATGGGGAGGGTGGGTACACAACCTAGAATAATATGGATAAGGGAAGCTGCATATATCAAGAGAGATATGGGAATGAAGGGCTGTACACTCTGGAGGGATACAAAAGGGGGGAGCACATCCTATAAAGAAACTGGGAAGATGGGGTGGCACAACCTAAAGAGATATAAGAAGGGTGGCTGCACAGCTTAGAATAATATGGGAAATGGAGGCTACACATTCTAGAGGGATATAAGAGGGAGGGGGGCTGCACATTCTAGAGGGATACGAGGGGGGTGCACATTCTACAAAGGAACAGGGAAGAGGGGTTGCACAGCATAAAGAGATATAGGAAAGGTGGCTGCACAAGTTAGAATAATATGGGGAGGGTGGGTACACAACCTAGAATAATATGGGGAGGGTGGGTACACAACCTAGAATAATATGGGGAGGGTGGATACACAAGCTAGAATAATATGGATAAGGGAAGCTGCATATATCAAGAGAGATATGGGAATGAAGGGCTGTACACTCTGGAGGGATACAAAAGGGGGGAGCACATCCTATAAAGAAACTGGGAAGAGGGGGTTGCACAACCTATAGAGATATCAGAAGGGTGGTTGCATATTCTAGAAGGACATGAGGTAGGTGGTTCCACTGGTACTAAGTGGTACTGGCAGCAGCAAAGCAATGGTGTGCTCATGAAGGTCTCAATCTCTCTTCTCTTTTTTCCCTAATGCTAACTTAACACCCTGCCAGAATCTAAATTCCCAGAACAGAATATTATTATTATTATTATTATACAGGATTTACAGTTGCAAGAAAAAGTATGTGAACCCCTTGGGATTACGTGGAGTTTTGCATGCATTGGGCATAAAATGTGCTCTGAACATCATCTAAGTCACAACAATAGAAGAACACAGTCTGCTGAACATAATACTACACAAACATTAGATGTTGAAAAGTGGTTTAATTGCACATAACATGTAAACATTCACAGTGCAGGGAGGAAAAAGTATGTGAACCTTTGGACTTAATAACTGGTTGACCCTCCTTTGGCAGCAATAACCTCAACCAAACGTTTCCTGTAGTTGCAGATCAGACCTGCACAACGATCTGGAGTCATTTTGGACCACTCCTCTTCACAAAACTGTTTCAGTGTAGCAATATTCTTGGGATGTCTGGTGTGAATCGCTCTCCTAAGGTCATGCCACAGCATTTCAATCGGGTTGAGGTCAGGACTCTGACTGGGCCACTCCAGAAGGCGTATTCTGTGCTGTTGCAGCCATTGTTTTGTTGAATTACTTGTATGCTTTGGGTCATTGTCCTGTTGCATCACCCATCCTCTGTGGAGCTTCAGTTGGCGGACAGATGGTCGCACGTTTTCCTGCAAAATGTCTTGATAAACTCTGGAATTCATTTTCCCATCAATGACAACAATCCGTCCAGGCCCTGAGGCAGCAAAGCAGCCCCAAACCATGATGCTCCCTCCGCCATGTTTTACAGTGGGGATGAGGTTTTGATGTTGGTGTGCTGTGCCTTTTTTTCTCCACACATAGTGTTGTGTGTTCTTCCCAAACAACTCAATCTTGGTTTCATCTGTCCACAGTATATTTTGCCAGTAGTGCTGTGGAACATCCAGGTGCTCTTTTGCAAACTTCAAACGTGCTGCAATATTCTTTTTGGACAGCAATGGCTTCCTCCGTGGTGTCCTCCCATGTACTCCATTCTTGTTTAATGTTTTCCTTATTGTAGATGTGTCAACAAAAATGTTAACATGTGCCAGAGATTTCTGTAGGTCTTTAGCTGACACTCTGGGATTCTTCTTTACCTCATGCAGCATTCTGCACTGTGCTCTTGCAGTCATTTTTACAGGACGACCACGCCTAGGGAGAGTAGCAACAGTGCTAAACTTTCTCCATTTGTAGACAGTCTGTCTTACCGTGGACACATGAACATCAAGGCTTTTGGAGATACTTTTGTAACCCTTTCCAGCTTCATGCAAGTCAACAATTCTTGATCGTAGGTCTTCTGAGAGCTCTTTTCTGCGAGGCATGGTTCACATCAGACAGTGCTTCTTGAAACCAGTAAACCCAAAACAGGTGTGTGTTTTTTAAGGGCAGGACAGCTGTCAGCAACACATCCAATATCATCACACTGATTGGAGTCAAGGTTGGCTGA